>NC_053154.1:301112184-301115981 GCF_016835505.1 Polypterus senegalus
CACTCCATTTCCGCAAAAATGCTCCAGCTCCGTCTACATGCGGCTCGAACCTTGTGCATGTTTGGTAGCACATATCTGTGTGAGAAGCTCTTCTCAGTCATGAAGACTAACAAAACAGCACACAAGAGTCTCCTCACTGATGAGCACCTTCAGTCAATCCTGAGAATCTCCACAACACAGAATCTCACACCAAACATAAACGAACTTCTTGCCAAAAAAAGATGCCACGCGTCCAGCTCTGATAAAATGACATAAGAGCAAAGACAACTGAATGATTTGATTTGTTATTGCTGAAAAGAACAAATTTTATTTATGTTTCCAGGTTTTGTTATGCACCATGTTCATATTTGAATTTGTATAATTTTGACAGGATATATTTTTATGGAGAGCAAAATATTAAGTTATTTAAGGTTTGAGTTGATTTATTCCGGAATAATATTCTGTCGACTAAATAAAAATTCCTTCTATTTAAAATTTAAATAGAACTTGAACATATATGATAGTTCATAATATCCAGGCAGACTAGCACGTAAGAGCGGGAGTCATCCGTTTTAACAAGCAGCGTATTGCACTGATATGAAATAGCCTGCCCATTTAATTATTTAGGAATGGATAAATAAAGATTTTGTACAAATAATGTTTTTCATTTTTCTTCCTTCATGAATTCTGGCACCCCCAGTAACAGTTGCTCACGCCCCAAAGACTGTATGTTTATATATATACAGTGGTGTGAAAAACTATTTGCCCCCTTCCTGATTTCTTATTCTTTTGCATGTTTGTCACACAAAATGTTTCTGATCTTCAAACACATTTAACCATTAGTCAAATATAACACAAGTAAACACAAAATGCAGTTTTTAAATGATGGTTTTTATTATTTAGGGAGAAAAAAAAAAACAAACCTACATGGCCCTCTGTGAAAAAGTAATTGCACCCTTGTTAAAAAATAACCTAACTGTGGTGTATCACACCTGAGTTCAATTTCCGTAGCCACCCCCACTGCCACACCTGTTTCAATCAAGAAATCACTTAAATCAGAGCTGCTTGACACAGAGAAGTAGACCAAAAGCACCTCAAAAGCTAGACATCATGCCAAGATCCAAAGAAATTCAGGAACAAATGAGAACAGAAGTAATTGAGATCTATCAGTCTGTTAAAGGTTATAAAGCCATTCCTAAAGCTTTGGGACTCCAGTGAACCACAGTGAGAGCCATTATCCACAAATGGCAAAAACATGGAACAGTGGTGAACCTTCCCAGGAGTGGCCGGCCGACCACAATTACCCCAAGAGCGCAGAGACGACTCATCCGAGAGGTCACAAAAGACAACGTCTAAAGAACTGCAGGCCTCACTTGCCTCAATTAAGGTCAGGGTTCACGACTCCACCATAAGAATGAGACTGGGCAAAAACGGCCTGCATGGCAGATTTCCAAGACGCAAACAACTGTTAAGCAAAAAGAACATTAGGGCTCGTCTCAATTTTGCTAAGAAACATCTCAATGATTGCCAAGACTTTTGGGAAAATACCTTGTGGACTGATGAGACAAAAGTTGAACTTTTTGGAAGGCAAATGTCCCGTTACAGCTGGCGTAAAAGGAACACAGCATTTCAGAAAAAGAACATCATACCAACAGTAAAATATGGTGGTGGAAGCGTGATGGTCTGGGGTTGTTTTGCTGCTTCAGGACCTGGAAGGCTTGCTGTGATAGATGGAACCATGAATTCTACTGTCTACCAAAAAATCCTGAAGGAGAATGTCCGGCCATCTGTTCGTCAACTCAAGCTGAAGCGATCTTGGTGCTGCAACAGGACAATGACCCAAAACACACCAGCAAATGCACCTCTGAATGGCTGAAGAAAAACAAAATGAAGACTTTGGAGTGGCCTAGTCAAAGTCCTGACCTGAATCCAATTGAGATGCTATGGCATGACCTTAAAAGGCGGTTCATGCTAGAAAACCCTCAAATAAAGCTGAATTACAACAATTCTGCAAAGATGAGTGGGCCAAAATTCCTCCAGAGTGCTGTAAAAGACTCATTGCAAGTTATCGCAAACGCTTGATTGCAGTTATTGCTGCTAAGGGTGGCCCAACCAGTTATTAGGTTCAGGGGCAATTACTTTTTCACACAGGGCCATGTAGGTTTGGATTTTTTTTCTCCCTAAATAATAAAAACCATCATTTAAAAACTGCATTTTGTGTTTACTTGTGTTATATTTGACTAATGGTTAAATGTGTTTGATGATCAGAAACATTTTGTGTGACAAACATGCAAAAGAATAAGAAATCAGGAAGGGTCAAATAGTTTTTCACACCACTGTGTGTATATATATATTATTATCTATAATAATAAAAGGCAAAGCCATCACTCACTCACTGACTCATCACTAATTCTCCAACTTCCTGTGTAGGTGGAGGGCTGAAATTTGGCAGGCTTATTCCTTACAGCTTACTTACAAAAGTTAAGCAGGTTTCATTTCGAAATTCTACACGTAACGGTCATAACGGTCGACAACGTCCGACATGTTGAACTTTCTTATTTATGGCCCCATCTTCACGAAATTTGGTAGGCGGCTTCCCTGCGCTAACCAAAACCGATGTACGTACTTATTTCGGTGGTATGACGCCATTGTCGGCCGCCATATTGAATTTTCCAAACGTCACTAATTCTCCAACTTCCCGTGTAGGTAGAAGGCTGAAATTTGGCAAGCTCATTCCTTACAGCTTACTTACAAAAGTTAAGCAGGTTTCATTTTGAAATTCTACGCGTAATGGTCATAACGGTCAACAACATCCGCCATGTTGAACTTTCTTTTTTATGGCCCCATCTTTTCGAAATTTGGTAGGCGGCTTCCCTGAACTAACCGAAACCAATGTACATACTTATTTCGTTGGTATGATGCCACTGTTGGCCGCCATATTGAACTTTTCAACAGTCTTTGTTACTTATGGGCCCATCTTCAAGAAATTTGGTACACGGGTTCCCAACGCTAACTGAATCCTACTTACTTACATATATACGTCCATAGCCTGCACCTCGGTCACCGTGTGAGGTGGCGTTGGGTCCCCCATCCCAACGCCTCCCACGTTGTTGGCTGCCTGCCTACTTAAGGCCGTCCGTCGCTCCGGTCTTTACATTCCCTTCCTTGCTTCGCCACGGGATTCACGTCTCCCTACTGATAACTACAGCCTTTTTGTTTAATCCACGGCTTCTCCGCTGTTTTATTGTTTGCTTATTACAATTATAGTTATTGTATAGGTATTTTACACTTACTTTACATTGCTCAGATACCCATTTCCTTTATCATTCCAACCGTACCCCCATTAACATGTCTATCGAGATGATCACCATCGATCAAAGAACTGTCACTTACCGAGTGGTTTCCATGCCCGGAGATACCACCTACCTTTTCCATTCTCTTTGTTTCATATTGCACGGCCATATCAGGCTCACTCTTGATATCCGGAGGAATATTCTGTCTTATGTATTGAATGACTAGGTGTGGACTGATGACGGCACAGGAGATAATTATACTACACAGGAGCACTATAAGAGTGAAATGCTTAAGCCCTTCACCTATGGTTCTGCATGCAAGTTGATGGCTGCCGCTGAATTGTTCGGTTGTCGCTTTCAAGTGTACCGAAATGGCCAAATATTTTACACCTTTCGACAACAGCCAACGCCTCTTAAACATCTTAGATTCACAGGTGACGATTTCAGTAGTGGACACTTTGATGTTTATGAATGTTTAAACTCTCAAAAGCTGGATGTAGTTTTATCGATGAAACCGGTTGTGTG
>NC_053154.1:301116481-301173414 GCF_016835505.1 Polypterus senegalus
AACAACCAATATAGTTCACAAGCAGAACCGATATAGTTCATGCACAGAGTTGCGATAGGGTGCGCACACATAACCAGTATGTTTCAAACATGGAACCGACATAGTGCACACGTACAACCAACAGAGTTCAAGCGCAAAATCGACAGGTTACCCACATGAAACCAGTATAAGACGTGCATGAAACCAATATAGTGCATACGCAAATCCATTGTTAGACTGAACAGAACACAAGCCAATATAGTTCTTACGCAAACCGATAACATGCAAGAGTAAACCAATGCAGTTCACTCACAAACCAATAACAAACGTATTGGAACCAGTGATATACACACGCAAATCAGTATAGTCCATATGCAAACCAGTGATATGCACGTACAAACGGATATAGTTTACGCACAAACCGATAATATATGGACATGAATCAATATAGTTCATATGAATGAAACCAGTATTGTACGCACACAAACCAATTAAGTATGCATGCAAACCAATAATAAATATTCATAAACCAATAGTGTTCACACGTAAACCAATAGATTATACTCAGAAATATGTGATTTATGGTCTGTTTGGCCTCTCATAGAACACTACATTGTTTCCAAATTCATGCTTTGATAACGTAAAGCCCATGCCCCACATTTGTTCTTTTAAAATAGATTTGTACAAATTGTATTAATAAGACATGACTTTAGTTAACAATGCCAAAATTGCCTTTGAGGGACCCCTTTCGACGTTTAGTACACAGATGTTTTCAGTAAACACACTGCTACTTTACAACATGATTATCTGAGTGACTTATTGGCAGGAGATGTATTGCCTAAAGTACAATTGTATACATTATAACTTCCAAAATTTTAAAGATTGTTTGATTAAACCTTCTGCATCAACCCCTGACAGTGTTTTTTCTTTACAAAATGTGTGTTTGATAGATCTTACAATAATTAAAGACCCTTTACCAGAATATGTTAATAAACAATTGTCCATTTTCCTTAAATAACCTAGTTCTACAGCATTTTCACAAAGTTTCATTCATGATAGGTATAATATTTACTTTTATATAGTGTTTTTCTAACCTACTCAAAGCACTTTACATACACAGTGAACCACCTCAACTACCACCAATATGTAGCATCCACCTGGATGATGCAATGGCAGCAATTCTTGTGCCAGTACGCTCACCACCCATTAGCTGTTAAATGGTGAAGTGATGAGATAGACAGCCAATTAGAGACATGGAATGATAAGGGGGATAGAATGACCGGGCCATGGTGAACAATTTAGCTAGTGCACCCTACTCTTTTTTTTCAAATATACCTAGGGATCTTAAATGATCAAAGAGAGTCATGACCTCAGACACACGTCTCATGCAAGGCACAGTGCTTCTGTCATTGCAGTGGGACTTTGCACTTTCTACCTAGTCATACAGACTGCAGGGTAAGTAACCCCTGATTGTCTCACCAAGACCTCTTCCAGCAACAACCCAAGCTCTTCCTAGATGGTCTCCCACCCAAGTACATGCTTGGCTTCAGGTGGGTGCAGGCAGTATTGGTATTTAAGAGTGTTTGCATCCAAACTGTGATCCATAAACATGATAAACTCAAAACTGTTTTCTGTACTGGTATGGAATGTATCTGTAGTTGCATACATATTTATGCTTTTCTGAATTTTCTTTATTCTTTTTAAATTACATTTTGACATATTTAGATTGGACCAGAAACTTTATTAACCCCAAGGGGAAAATTTATTACATATTTCACTGTGATGAGTCATGATTTTGCAGTTCTAGATTTGATTTATCTCATTGTTGAATTTTTTGTACATTTATTTCAACTGAATTATTAATGTTTCATCAAAATATTGTTGAAATTTTTTGCCAAAAATTTTGTGATTAATAATAATATTAATAATAATAATATTGTTATTTCTTGATTGTGGCCATCTTGTTTGTGGTTACTAGACTGTTGGTGGTTATGGGATGAGGAAAACCACACAGCAGACTCCACCATTTAAAATGTTAGCTAGTGCACATGGTTTGTTAACTAAATGATGGGTCTTTTCATAAAAAATGGTAGCACTGGTTACAAGAAACAATAATTATGTTTCAGCCAGAGTCTGATCCCTGGCTTAAGTATATTTTCTTTTGTTTTCCCATTTTTGTTATTTTTAAATCACTATTTTTCATTATTTTAGTATCTTGGAATTTTTGTTAAAGTAGTTTTTTTAAGTAATTGTTTTTTTTTTATTATTTTGATTATTTTCCTTGTTTTTTTGGATGGATTCCCAAGATTGCTGCACTGCTGAGGTTTGCACCCCTAGCCTTTGTGTTCGGGCCATCAGAGTGGCATTGGTTTTAGTGGAGTTTAGATCTTTGTCTTGTAAATGTTATTTAGGAACTTTTTGGTTTTGTTTTTTATTTATTTATTGATATTTGGTTTTCTGTTTGATTTCTGATTTTTGGATTTGTGATTTGGTGTTGGTAGCCTTAGGTTGCCGCTGATGACCTCTTTCAAACTGACCTGGGGCCTCATGTATAAACGGTGCGTACGCACAGAAATGTTGCGTAAGAACTTTTCCACGTTCAAATCGCGATGTATAAAACCTACACTTGGCGTAAAGCCACGCACTTTTCCACGGTACCTCATGTCTTGTCAGTACGCAAGTTCTCCGCCGGTTTTGCAAACTGGCGGCACCCAGCGTCAAAGCAGTGCTACTGTTCTTGTGTGATTACTCATTATTTTCATGACGCGGCTTTATAAATACACAGAAACTAACCGTATATTGTTTATTAGTGTAATGCATCTGATTGTAATTAACTCGTAACAATATAATGGTCCAGGGAACAGCCATAGTATTCCAAATGCCATAACTGCTTTAGCGTTGTTACTCTCACTTTTTCTTCTTCTTCTTCTTCTTTCAGCTCCTCCCGTTAGGAGTTGCCACAGCGGATCATCTTTTTCCATATTTCTCTCACTGCACCACTCGGAGTATTTATATCACTGTATCTGAGTGTGAATCACAGCAGCAGCTGATCGGAAAGAGAATTATCGGTATACAGCTTCAAGGACACGCTGTCTCTGCCACGGCAAAATGTTTTAAAGCCTTTCCTGTACAGACCTCGCGGTTCAGAAACAGTTTAATCCCAAGAACTTTAAATGCAGCCAATCAAGTGCTCCTTGTAGAACTGTTTGTACTTATAAGTACAATCACCCCACTGTAAACTTGCACTATAGTTATAATATCGCACAACCTAAGCCACTTTATAAAGCGCGTATTTACATATGATGACAATATCATTTTTAAGGTGAAATGCAGCAAAATATGTTTGTTAAATTATACAGATAAAACTTTAACTTCATTTAAATAATCTATATTCTTCACTGGGAGTGTCTTTAAGGATAGAATAATTAAACATGTACTACGAAGATGTTTCAATGTTCTTTAAACGTTTTGAAGAATCGGCTAAGCTTACAGATGGCTTAACGTCTATTACAGAGCTGATTGTGTGGCGATCGGTTACTTGGGGAAAGAAAAGCACTGACTGCAGTGACGGCTACGCCAATATATATTGAATATAAAACAGAAAGATAAAATAACAACACAGCTAAAAACGCAGCGACAAATTTCGGCAAAAGTTAAATGCTTGTGTCGTGAGCACGAGGCGGCTAGTGTCTGCAACATACGTGGCCATCCACCGTGCATAAGATACCTTACTGACATTGGCGGGCTAAGGAGCCACCGATTCTTCCTCTGCCCAGTGCCACCACAAGCTTAGAGCCGCCCTGAGTACTGCTGCAATAAATTATTTCATCGAAGTGAAACACATGTTTAATAACGTGCTTTAACTCCTATCATCATGAAAATGACATCACGTATACATCTCAGTACTTTAGTTATTCAGAGAGCTGTAATATCACAAATGTAATTGATTCTGTGTCCAGTTGGAGGAAGAGAGCTGGTTTAAGAAACAAGTAGTGATTCACACACATAGAGCACATAGAAAATCAAATACAAAACAAAGCATTTAACGTGCTACTTTAATTACGATGTGATTTTAGAAACTGGTTAATTAAACAATTTTAAGATGAATTTTATGATGTTCTACTTTAATGACAAAATAAACTACGTGATTAAAGTGGAAATGTTGAGATTGAAGTGGACATTTCGTGCTTTTTCCCCACCGTGTGGCTTTTTTCTCTGTACCCTAATAAGCTTTCATATGACACTCAGACAGTGGGCTTACAACTCGGCTTTTCACGGCGACTTTGATATGTGACTTCTTTTTTATTTCCGGCACTGTGCGATTTTGTGGATGTGAGCTTTCAAGTTTCTCCAACACGCTATGTCACTCGATCAACTTCATTTTGTTGATTATACCACGGCTTATTTGAACAAATAGTATGTTTTTCATTTGCCTTTACTTGGTATTCGCTGAAATTCTTATATTTTCCCCTGTGCTTTTTCCATTGTCTTTTCACAGAAGGCTGAGCTTAAGGGCGATTTATATTGATTTGCATATTCAAATAGGCGTAATTCTGGGAGGATTTGGGGCGTTACAAAATGCGCGTGCACGAGTGTTAGTTTTCACACTGATCGGGATTTATGTAGCGGAAGAACGTGGAAGTTGGAGTACGCACAGATTCCTGCATCTGGATTTTTCTGTGCGTAAGCACATTTCGGCTTTTGTGCTTACGCCATGTTATAGTGCGAGTTCTACGCACGGCGTTATACATGAGGCCCCTGGTGATAACTGGCTGCTGACGAACAGTGGGCTAATACTGGGATATAAGATGACTGAGATTGTGGTCTGATCTCCCTAAGGGGGGGGAGAGCTTTAAAGCATCATTGACATTTACATAGAAGAAGTTTAGTGTAGGAAATCGGGAGCCCGGGATTCCCGGACATTTTTCATTCCCGCATTCCTGGCTGTAATTCTGCTGGGAAACTGGGAACGGCCAAGCTCGCATACAGTATATAGCTTATAAAAGTTTAAAAATCGATCAAGAAATAACAGAGTTATAGTTGAAAATAATTGAGTGGCAAGGTTTTTTGGCCCACGGTGTAGTGTGTTGCAGATTAATTAAGTCAACCAGCAGCAGTTGTCAGTCTCCCGGCTTCAACTAAGACTGAGTATAGTGGACTGTGAGGAGTCTGCACTCTGCAGCTCACGAATGCTGGGACAGGGCAGACTTCATTGACGTCTGTCAGACAACAGCTTTGAACAGCAACTTGAAATTGCAATGCGTCAGTCTGTTGCATCCGCATTATCTGTGCCAAGAAACTTGCCATCACAGAATAGTGACAAGAAACTGGATGTATCAGTAAAAGCAGAAATGGTGGGGTTTCAGAGCAACGGCAAGCGCGGACGTTGTTTAGAACAAGTGTATCGGTATCTGATCAGGTAGATCGCGTTGCATTAAAAAAAAATTTTTTAAACTAGTTTATCATATATCCTCCCTATGGCATTTGCCACTTGATTGACATACAGGGCAGCCAGTCTGAGATCTCATTTCTTCTAACACACTGGTCATCCCACATGCACCCATACAATCAGATTGTGATTCAGACTATGAATGCTATGAATGTAATTACCCTGATCTACATGCCGTCAAATAAACAAACCACATGCCGTGGCTTAGTCTCTGACGCTGACGACCGAGGTTCGCTTCCCGAGAGGGGGTGCAGTGAGAGTGTATGCCTGATGAGCCCAGAATTAGGGTGAAACACGTGTCGTGTACTCTTTGTATTATTTGACAGTAAAACTTTGCAACATCGTATGATCTGCTTCTCGCAACTGAAGAGGGCACCGTGGCGGATGTTAATATATATATCATTTTTAATGTAGGTAGATCATTTCGACCTGGTCATTTTAAAAGTAGCTCGCAAGCCAAAAAAATGTGGGCACCCCGAACTAGATACATGTGACAGCATGAACTGCTTGCAGATAAGGTTAGTCTTTTATTGGTGTCAACATATTGCAGTAGTTTTATTGAAAATAAGTGTTGGTCGTTCTAAAACCGTTCACATGTGAGATGCCCGTGCACTGTGTCATAACCGGGAGCCCGGGATTTCCGGAATGACATGCGGGATTCCCGAATTCCCGGGAATGGATTCCCTAGTTGAGTGTTCTGTTATTTTGTGTGTTGCACTTGACAAACATACCAAAAGTGAGTAAGGTTGCTAAGGGAGATGCCTGATTAAAGTCTCCAGAGATTACAATGAATGCACTGGGGTGCTACATTGAAAAATTCAGTAAAGAGTATATGTATTATGTCACAGGCTACATCTGGAACTGCAAAGTTTTGTGAGCTCTGGCTTATTTAAAATTTTTTTGTTAGGTTTTTTTATCATTGAAAATCTTTTGCCATTAAAAGTTCAGTTAAGTAGACATTACAATTATTAATGTCATTAGTGTTAAGTTTACCCAAAGCCATGTTGTTCATAGAGAAGTTGCTACACACATTTGAGGTTTCTAGGTACGGACCTCTGCATGTCCTGGCTGGTGTTGTCATCAAAGCGACAATATAAATCATTGTCGGGCAATACGCCGTTGAATTTTCTAGGGGCGTGGCAGACACTTTTGTAAAATATTTAAAATTGCTAGTGTTTTTGAACTTTTGGTTGATTAAAAAGATAATCCATCCATCCATTTTCTAACCCGCTGAACCCGAATACAGGGTCACAGGGGCTGCTGTAGCCAATCCCAGCCAACACAGGGCACAAGGCAGGAACCAATCCTGGGCAGGGGGCCAACCCACCGCAGTTAAAAAGATAATGTTTAAAAACATATATTTTATTTTGGAAAAACAGATAACGGAACACTTACAGAAATGAAGTCTAAGAAACGCGAGAGACTTCAAATGATCGACAAGGAAATGTGCATCTTTCTTTCGAAAATTGATCCTCGCATCAATCTCATATGTGCTGAAAAACAATCTCAACAGTCACATTAATTACATTTAAGATTTATCCTTTGATTCCTTTATTAATAAAATGTCTTTCAAACTTGTAAAATTAACTGTTTTTATTGGCGATTGTCCATAGATTGTGTCGTCACGACTTTATGGGCAGTCCCTCAGGTGCGCAGCGATCTTTTTACTTAAGAGTTCTTACCTGATGTGCCTCCCTCATCCACTTCCTGATCCTTGTACAACCTCTGCACATCCACATGGTGCCAGAACACGGAGTTGAAATGTAAACCGTGAGCAGAATGGTGTTTGAAAACTCACACAACAGATAGTAAGGGTGCATCCTAATGGCACGCAGCTCATTGTTCAGATTGCATATTCTTTCTTAAACTGTAAAATGTCCAGGATTGCACTATTTGTTGTGTACAAGCACATCTAGCCCATCCCCTTTACCATACTGTTGGTGTAGCCTAATAAATCTGTTTAAATCTGTATTTCAAACCTGGATCTTGTTTGTATGTCCACATTTAAGTAAAACACATACAGCTACACTCAGATAATCCATTTCTGATCTCACCAGTACAGGTAATTCTTCAACCGTATTAATCATTGGCCTACATTTCCCATAACATTTGACAGAAGATAGATCTCTGTTATATCTCCGTTATGTATTTCTTCACCAGCCATACTGGACGAACAAATTCCTAATATGAGAAATAGTATAGGGCGAAATAAAAAAAAAAATTCTAATAGGATGGCACGGTGGCACAGTGGGTAGCGCTGCTGCCTTGCAGTTAGGAGACCCAGGTTCTCCCTGCGTGGAGTTTGCAAGTTCTCCCTGTGTCTGCGTGGGTTTTCTCCGGGTACTCCAGTTTCCTCCCACAGTCCAAAGACATGCAGGTTAGGTGCATTGGCGATTCTAAATTGTCCCTGTTGTGTGCTTGCTGTGTGGCTGTGTGTGTGTGTGTGCCCTGTAGTGGGCTGGCACCCTGCCCAGGGTTTGTTTCCTGCCTTGCGCCCTGTGTTGGCTGGGATTGGCTCCAGCAGACCCCCGTGACCCTGTAGTTAAGATATAGCGGATTGTGTAATGGGTGGATGAAAATTCTAATAATATAGTATTTGAAAATAGAAGTCCAGATACTTAGTTGGTTTAAAGTCAAAATATTCCTAATAATACTACAGCTAATAATAATAATAATAATAAAGTAAAACAAATGGTTTCCCTGACTAGAAATGTTACCTTAAAAAATTAATATTGCAATTATATTAATTCAATTTTTACTTTATTATTTTGATTACATTGTATAACCTGCAAAAAAACATTCAAAAAGGGAGATTATTTTATATTCTTGGCAATCTACATTTAATATAATGCTATAGCCATTTCACTATTTTGAAAAGTTATTCCTAATTTCTTTACAATAATAAAAAATAGGAAGGGTACTATCCATTTTGATTATGATTAGGTGCTTTTAAAGCAGCACAGATTAATCACGCCAAGCTCTCAATATGCGTGAATTATTGCTATGGAATAATTTAGATACTACCCCCGTTCATCACAGCCAGTGCCTCAACAGCATCTAATTTGTCTTCTTTATTAATTATTTATTTCTATTTATTATGATTTCTTTTCTGGTTTTAAATATATGCATTTGCCTCTTATTTACATTAATATCCATTGTCTAGTTAAGAAAAGTTTTCATATATGATTGTAAATAATGTTGCTTTATTTCAGAACAAGATCAAAGTATTTAACCCATAGTAGATATTATCAAAAACCAGTTAAATACCATATCTTTATTATTATTTTTCACCTGTCAATCCATTTCAGAACACTATAACTCTAATTTTATTGTCTTAAGGAAATCAAACAAACCAGGATGACCTTGGTGTATTGTCGGAAAATGGAGTACCATGAGATAAATCCCATTAACATGAAGGGAACATGCACATTGTGCAAAGTGACCAGGCTGGGATTCACATTGGTGCTGTGATGCAGCGGTGCTAACCACTTTCCCACAGTGTTATCCTAAATTATTACTATTATTATTATTATTGCAAAGTCCTGCTTTGATTTCAGCTTTGCACCCTTTGTTGCCAGAGTGGGCTCTGTTTCTTGTAAGAATGTGAAATAATAGGCTGTATTATAATAATTATTATTTCCAATTCTTTTAAGCTTTGCCCACTCAAACTTTGTGACAGAGAACCTAGCTGAAAGTGCTGGGTAGGAATGCCTTTCTAGTTTTAGATGAATTTAGGCTTAGGAGTGGCTGGTCAGTGACAGCTGAAAGGAACATGTCTGGTATTAATTACCGCTAACCATGCCAAGGACTCTGCTAATTACAGATGACTTGCTTATTTCCAGTAGTTTTTGTAGAACAGAGGTGTTGATATTGGGTGAGAACCTTTCAGTTTATTGCATGATTTAGCAATAACCCCAGCAGCACCTATGATGATAGGGATTACTTCAGTATCGGTTTTCAAATGTCTTTTAGTTTCATTCTGGAGCTGATGGTAGTGCTCCAGTTTTATTTTATTTTTTTAGTTTGTACCAATTCTGTATTCTGAGGTATCTATTAGATAAGTTTGACTTGGTGGGTAAGTTCATATATAACGTAGATTATGTCTGGATTTTTGGCCTTAAATATGATATTGGCTTGCACAAGGAGCAACCCAGAGTACCTTTTTTAGAATTTTATGATTCTCCAAGCTCCATCTCCACCATTGCCTTGGTACTTGGAAATTGTTTTGCTTGGCTAGGATCCAGTGGATATTTTTTGTATAGACAGAGTATTAACCAGTATTTCTGATGCACTTATAATGTGATGGTCTCATCTCATGTTTTTATGTACACTCTTAAAAATAATGGTTCTTTAATGACACTTTATGGTTTTTTACTGGGTTGTATGGTTCTTCATAGAACTTTCGCTTGATAAAACACCATTTCATTCTGGGAAGGGTTAATTGCATATGAAGATGGTTCTTTATGAAAAAATTCTCAAATGTGGACAACAACTGAAATCTTTAATGTATAAGATACCTAGCAGGACACTAGCAGATTAAGAAAACCTGGACCAAACCTGTTGTTGTATGCAGCGAGAGTCCTTTAAATTATGACCCATTAGTATTTCACAGACCTGTTACCATCAATTTATGGCTGTTTACTTTATGGAGCCTGTTACAGATCGAAATCAATAAATATTAATTCTAAAACCTCTATGTGGATGGGTCTTGTGGGAACCAAAATGGTTCCCCTATGGCATCTCCATGAAGAACCAGTCTGACATCTTCAGTTTTAAGAGTGTAGACAACACAAACTGTCTTCTGCTAGTTGTTTGAGGATGAGCTTTATGTAATACCTGGTTTTCACTGCTTTATCTTGGATGGCAAAAATACTGGCTTCTAATTATTTGCTGTTAAGATAAAAGTTTGAGGAGAATACTTAGCAGTCTTTTTGGATGGAATATTTAGACTTTGTCGACCATTATTTTTAATATTATTCAGTATTTTGTAGGCCTATGCAACCCTAAGATGGATAAATGTGTTTGACAATTGATGGATGGATGGATGGATGGATGGATGGATAAATTTACCTTCAGATAATCTTTAATGTGTTGACAAAATATGAGATGTCACCTGAATTCTTTTTTAGTCCTATTCATTGTCTTAAGAATTGCACTCATCTTGGTTCATTTGCTTCAATGAAAACCAGCTGAACATGAGCATATAACTTCCAGATTCGTTATATTTACTATACCTTTAAATTCTTTATTTAATCTGTTTGATAGAGATATAAGAGCCACCTGTGACCAGGACATCTGTTGTCTGGCACTTCACTTTGTTTAGTAGTGTAATATTCAGCTAATTGGCACCAGTCATTTGAATGACTGTGTTGTACTTGATTGTCACTCTCGCAGTCTTCTTGACTTCCATTGTTGGATATCTATATAATTATTAATGTGCTGGTTGTCTGAATATTGCTTTTTTCCCTCATTTTCTTGTTCCGTTATGTTTCCTTGTGCCATCATAAGAACCGACACAAACTGTACCAACTAACATCTTAGGTTCTTTTATTAATGGTATATTAGAAGAAATGTCGATACCAGATAAACAACTGCTACATGTAACTGTTCATATTGCACCCCACGTATTCAATCCTAGGGACATATAATGGCAGGCTGCTTGCTGACTGTCTTTTCTTCCAATATCTCAACCCAGTTTTACCACCAATAGAGGGCTTCACAAGAGTTTCCTCTCATGCCCTAAACAACGAATGGACAATCTAGCTTCACAGCTACGCTAATAGCAATTACACATTGGCATTGATTTACGCTTTCATTAAAAAATTATATTTATTTGCCTCAAAACCAATAGCAGAGAAATAAAAATCATGCAACTTGTTTGGATTCAGGGAGTCTTCATCCTAATTAGCAATAGATGGCTTCTTTCAGTTGTAGATTGTATATCCTTAATCAAATGGAAAAAATGTTTGCCCAAGACTGAGCTCCTTGGAAAGTATCCAGCAGCTAAACAGCAACAGATAGCAAGCTCCATGAAAGTGTCCATATTTTTCTCTAATCAGAAACTGAGCTGATCTCTTTACAAAAGTAAAAAATAAGAAAAACAGCAAATGAAATGAGAGAAAGCTCAAGTTCTGCAACAAAGAGTAACTGAAAGAAATATCTCTTTTTGAAGAAAAAGAAAAGCCTAATAAAAGGCAGCTCCTCTCCCACTTCTTTACCATAACGTGCATTTTCATCTCCTTCTGAGTGAGCCATAATACTTTTCAGTTCCTCAAAACACAGAATGTTATAGAAATCATTATCACAAACTGCAGGTTATTTTCTCCATGCTGTACAATCTAACAAAGCAAAATACTCTGAGTCCTGCTATGCCTTCCAGCTTTCCCAGAACACAATGGTCTCCTGTTCTGCTTGACAAGACTTTCAGGCTTAGGAGCCATCATCTGAAATCTGTCAGCTGAAAAGGTGAAAGTATGCCATAAACTACAACATTTTATAATGTGCTTCTATCTACTAAATCCACTTCAGGGTTGTATGGTCAAAATAATGGCAGATAAAAGTATAATAAATATGTTTCTGAAATTTCAGAAGTTTAATTTATGTGTGATTTTACTTTCTAATAAAGAGATGACAACTTAATGTCAATTGTTTCTTTAATCAATCAATCAACATTTATTTATATAGCACATATTCATACAAAAAAATGTAGCTCAAAGTGCTTTACAAAATGAATAGAGAAATAGAAGACACAATAAAAGATAAACATAAGTCAACATTAATTAACATAGAATAAGAGTAAGGTCCGATGGCCAGGGTGGACAGAAAAAACAAAAAAAAACTCCAAAGGCTGGAGAAAAAAAATAAAATCTGTAGGGGTTCCAGACCAAGAGACCGCCCAGTCCCCTCTGGGCAATCTACCTAACATAAGTCAAACAGTCCTCTTTGTATTTAGGGTTTTCATGGAAGGACCTGATGATGATGGTCACGTAGACTTCTGGCTTTCAGTCCATCAATGTTGGTGCATCATGATGCTTTGAGTAGGTGGTGGTGGCGCAGGCCGCCACCACAAAGAAACCGGAAAAAGAAACAGAAGAGAGAGTAGGGGTCAGTATGGAACTTATGTTCAAATACAAACATAAAACATTTGGGTTTTTTTTCTCATCTTGTATTATCCTGTATTACCTTATTATTAATTGCTTTTTAAGTGAACACAAAACATATTTGTTTTAAAGTCTGCCTTTAATGAAAATAAAGCCCACTTTGGATTTATTTTTCATAAGACTCAAGTGTGGTAGCAAGGCAGGTCTTCCTCTGTCATTCACTTGTATCTTTTCTTTTGTGATGTTTTGCCAATTAGAACTCATCTTACACCAAAATAAACATGTACTTCAACCTAAACTTACAACAGAGAGTCAGACTGCTTGGTGCCACAGCTGGCCTGGGGGCTGATAATTCAGGCTGATGACCTCCGCTGTGGGGCTGGATTTGCAAGAATGTGGCTGGATTTCTCATGTCAGTTTATCACACTGTGGAATACGGAATCATCAATTAATAGATAATTGTGACTTGTTTCAATTGTAACTTCCTTTAACCATCTACTCCACAGAATTCTCACCATCGCAAAAAAGTGAAAAACAATCAGGTGCTGAACAGAACAACTCAGCTTATCTGCCGGCAATACTGGGCAGGCTAAAGTGAGCTAAAGTTCCGAGGAGTAATCTCATCAGGCTGCCAGATCTCCTCTGAAAACAAACATCAGTCATCAAAGGGAGGTGCCCTGTGCAACCTCAACAGTACATTTTACTGACAGAAGCACTGCACACTTCCCTTTGTTAAGGCTGGCCTGCACATTTCCAAATGTTGGTGTGCTGCCATTTATAGGAACAGGAAACAATTATTATCTAAGTTAGTAGTATATAATCTCAACTTCCATTACTAATCAACATTGAATGTTTTAAAACTGTTAATATTGGCTACTATTAATATTACTTCATAATAATAATAATGCAGTCTATTTTATGTTTTTATAAGAAGAGTCCACCCTGACAACTACTGGTGCACAGCAAAAAGTGCAGCTGGACTTAGAAATAATAGCAATAGTAATAATTCAGGGTAAGACTGTGGCAAAGTGGTTAGCACTGCTGTCTCACAGCACCAATTGAAATCCTAGCCTGGTCTCTGTCGGTGTACAGTTTGCATGTTCTCTACTTGTTAATGTGGCTTTTCTCTGGGTACATTTTCTTGCAATATACCAAGGCCATCCTGGTAAATTTGATTTATGGGTCTTTATTCACCTTGTATAGGAGAACTGTGGATATTCAATGGATTGGTTGCCCTACAGTCAAAGCTTCTGGGGTAGCTTCTAGCTCCCTGACAATAAAATTGCAGTTAGAGTGTTCAGAAAGTCGTATTGACAGGAGAATAATAATAATATTATTGATATCATCTTTAACTGTACAGTATATTGTGGTGGATGGCTGGGGCCCTTGGAGGATTGGGGGAGCAAGCGTGGCCAGATCATTACCTCCCCCCGAGCGGTAGATGGCAGCCCCCCTGGGTTACAGCAGTGACAAGGACACCCGCAGGGCTTCATGGGAGCTGCAGTTTGGTGCAGCTGTGTTGGGATCCATGGGCGCCGCCAGGGGGTGCTGCAGCAGCTACTGAGCCCTGGAGAGCAGCTTTTCCTCCACACCCAGAACTGCTGCCGGAAATATGTCATCAAAAACCTGAAGCACTTCCGGGTGCATTATAAAAGGAGCCAGCAGCCACCACTCCAGGAACCAGAGTCGGGAAGAGGGAGACAAAGCTTGCTGAGGAGGAATGGAGGAGAAGAGATAGTAAAAAAGTATAAAGAAAAGAAGAAGAGTATTATGTAGCAGTGTGCTCGTGCTTTGGGAATGTGTTGTGGCTTGTGGGGAACAGGGAAGACGTTGCCCACAAGCGAAGAAGAAAAATAAAATAGTGTGTTTTGAACTTGTGCTGGTATGCTCCCTGTTGGTTTCACTAAATACTACTATATTGTAGAAGATGCCCAGATCACAGACAGACACCAGGACACACAGACTCAGAAGTCCCAAAAGCACACATGTTTATTATTTTCTTTCTTTTAGCACACAGCACAATTTACCAGTCCACTGAATCAGTTCTTTTTCCTTTCTTCTCCTTTTCTTCTGCCGTCTCCACTCCTCTCCTGCAAGCTCTGTCCTCTGCCTCCCGAATCCGGCTCCCCGAGTGGAGTGAGGCGGCCTCCTTTATACTGCACCCGGAAGTGCTCCAGGTGCTTCCCGATCAACTTCCACCAGCACTTCCGGGTGTGGCAAAAGTGCTACATTGGAATCCAACTCCTCTCCCGCAGCACTTTTGGGCTGCATGCCAAGGCTCTGGAGCTGTACAGGCGCCCCCTGTCTGTGGCCACAGACCCCAGCAGGGTTAAGCTCCGTGTCTGGGGGGAGGTACTGCTGTTGACATGTCCTCTCCTCAAAAGGGCGCTCTAACTGGGCAAGATCCCTGGCTGTCTGCCACAGTATAACTAGAAAAGAATTCATAATAAATACAAATAATTCTACTACATAATAAGGTTTGTGTGTCTGTTCAGTCCCTTTGAGCAATATTATTGATCAGTTTGGCTTTGATGACATAACTGAGAGAGGAAGTGCAAGTGTAAGATGCACTAGGTAAGCGAGTAGGGTGCTTGAAAAGCAGGATTTAAGAGAACGCTCTGGCCAAGAGAGATTCAAAGAAACGAGGACACCAAGGAAAAGTGCTGAAGTATACATTTGGCAAAAGATATCAAATATTTTTACATTTATTCTATTACATGTCTTCGACAGGTAACATGGCTTAGCATTTAATAAAGAAGACAAATTAGATGCTATTGAGGCATATAAAAATAAATCAAAGTGGAACCAATGCAGCTCATAGCTAAAGCTCCTAAGCTGTAGAAAAGTGCTCCTTCAGGAGAGATGTGTCTCTGTTAAGAAGTTGAGCCCAGAATGAATAAAGACTTTCTGTCTGCTCGAGATCTTTATAGTAATGGAAGCGGAAGATGTGGGGTTAATGATTGGTGGATATGGAAATGATGTCACTAGTCTTCCCCTACTCTTCCAGGTTGTTCTCCTCCATTTTAATGGAAATGAGAATAGATGAACTAGAAATGCCAAGCTAGCCTTGAGGGAGTTTGAGTTTGTCTGGGTGGGCCCTGGCACATTAGTGCAAAGTTTCGTAACTTGCACTCATTTCTGCTTTAGTATTCACTGGCCCCTTAAAAGCTGGATTAAGAATGTTTGAAATTGATTTGATGTGTAATAATTACATACATAAACACACATTAAAATAGGAATAAATAATTAACATAAACATATCATTTGTTAACATAAGTGAAATGTGGCCAGTTGATAATGAAAGTGAGGAAAACAAAAGCTCCAGACAACAACATTCCTAAAGAAAATAAACCTCTGGAGAGTCCAAAGTTGATTAAAATACTACTATTTCCAGTATACTATCACTAATACTGCTGCTTGTACTATTATAATTCAAGTATTTCATATTAAAATTTGAAGACATTAATTTATTTGATTATATTTTCTACTTAATTCAAATTTTCACAAACAACTGTACACTATGAACTGTATACCAAGCAATTATTTAAACATTACTTTGGAAGGAAGTATTTGCTAAATAAATACATGTATACAGTGATCCTTTGCTATATTGTGCTTCAACTTTCGCGGCTTCACTCCATTGCGGATTTTAAATGTAAGCATATCTGAATATATATCACGGATTTTTCGCTGATTTCGCGGATTTCTGCGGACAATGGGTCTTTTAATTTATGGTACATGCTTCCTCAGTTTGTTTGCCCAGTTGATTTCATACAAGGGACGCTATTGGCGGATGGCTTAGAAGCTACCCAATCAGAGCATGTATTACGTATTTAATAAAACTCCTCAATGATATACAATGTGCTTCCTGAGCGGTGCCTGATTGGTGCTTGATTGTTTGCTTTTCTCTGTCTCTCTCACTCTCCCTGACATTCTCTGCGCCTGACAGAGGGGGTGTGAGCAGAGGGGCTGTTTGCACAGAGGCTGTTTGTTTAGAAGATACGGAGGCTACTCTAAAAAATGCTGAAAGACTTACCTTCACATTGCTCCCTTCTTTGCGGCTGCTTTATCGTGGTGCGCATACTTATAAGCCCAACAGCACGTATTGATTTTTTGATTGTTTGCTTTTCTGTCATGCTCTCTCTCTCTCTTTCTGACATTCTCTGCTCCTGGTGGCGCTCCTTTGAAGAGAAGATATGTTGGCATTCTTTTAATTGTGAGAAAGAACTATCATCTCTGTCTTGTCATGGAGCACAGTTTAAACTTTTGACTAAAGGGTGTTATTTCATGTCTAGAGGGCTCTAATAATGTTAACGGTGTGGGAGAGTTTATAAGAGCTTAAAATATATAAAAATAATCATACAAACATATGGTTTCTACTTCGCGGATTTACACCTATCGCGGGGGGGTCTGGAACGCAACCCCCGCGATTGAGGAAGGATTACTGTACATTTGTTTGTATCTTTCTACAACAGCAGCACTAGCAGTTGATGGCCATGCAGTAAGGGACTGATGGTGACTGAATCAGTTAACTTGTGATTTACAGGCTTTATATTTAAA
The DNA here is from genome assembly GCF_016835505.1 of Polypterus senegalus. Taxonomy (NCBI): domain Eukaryota; kingdom Metazoa; phylum Chordata; class Cladistia; order Polypteriformes; family Polypteridae; genus Polypterus; species Polypterus senegalus. The sequence goes on from NC_053154.1 coordinate 301,133,570, forward strand.
CATACATCACTGGAAGTAAGAAGGGGAGAACCCTTGTTTGAACAGATTCCTTCCATGTCCACATTGCTTACTCCAGTGTTCAGTTAGAGAAGAGGAATAGCTTTACAGACATGTTTTCAAGAGCACTTTGGAAATCGACTACACTGGAAAATTTCAGTAAATGTTAAGGCCACCAAAAGAGGATTGTTTTTTGTCACATTCATATACTCTCTATGTTCAGTCTGTGTCATGAAAATAAAAGGTTTAAAATAAGATCGGTTAAAAATAAAGTCTTCAATCAAGTATATTGTATAAATCACATATGATTAGTATAGTAAGGTGGTTATTATAATGCCATCCTGAAGGCCTTAAGCATAGACATGATGTTTGAATTAGAAATTTTACTGTACATGACTTGAGCAATAAAGGCCACTGGAGATATTGAGTTGTGACTGAGGGAACAATTACTGCAGCACTGTCAAAATAAGGTTCCTTCAAAACTAAATGAGTCAAGAAATTAAATGTCATACAGATTTGTAAGGTTTGAGGAATGAAAAAAACCTGAGGGTAAAATAAATTGTAACATACCCTGTAGAGATTGATTGGTGTCACTGAGATTTTACAAGACCACTGGCTCTGTGGCGGATTTTGCACTGTGGTGTCACAATGCTTAGCACTGCCTGAACGTGTGGCCTTTGAATTTACAGAGAAGCCATTTTGCCTTGAGGAGCTAAAGAGAGACCTTCCAATACATTCTGATAATGAGACAGCTTCTAACTGAAACAGTTCATGTCCATGTAATTGACTTCAGGCTAGCACTGTCCCTGCCCTACCACCCGGTTTCATGCATGACTGGACTGTTACACCCAGCTTGATCCAAAAACTGACTCCTGGAGAGTTTTCAAAGGGGACTTCTGGAAGAGGGTTGTAGGTGAGAAGATGAGAAGAGCTCAGTTAGTCAAAGAAAGAGAGACCATCCTCAATAGAGTGCGACAGAAAGAGAGGCAGAGAGAGAAAGGGAAGGTAAAGGTAGATGTAGTCGCTTTGCGTAAGGTGAAGTCAGGCACGGGTAAGACGCGTGTCAAAGAAATCTCTCAGTCCAAAAGTTTGTTTTAAAAATATTTAGTGAAAGTTAAAGGCAAATAATCCATACAAGAATAAAAAGAAAAATAGTTACACACAAAGAATAAAGGCAAAAAAAAGGGAAAATTGTATCTTCTATAAACTTAGTTTTTCTTATGAAGCTTTGGTTACTTCTGTACTTAAAGGTTATTTATTTCTTCTTCTGTATGCTTTAAACATACAGTTCAAAACTTAGATCTTTTAATTTACGAGTTACTTTACACTCAAAAGACCCTTAGGCCGTTGGCACTTAGATATGCGCCAGGCTCAGTGACGTGCATAAGCACGAACGCGAGCATAAAAAGAATTCTTTCAAGGACACGGTTAAAAAACCGTATGCCTCTATACGTTACACAAGGTAAGGCAAAACACTTACTAAAGAACATTGTTTACTCAAAAACTGTCAAGAAATGACAGAAAAATATCAACTCAGTTCTATTCACGGGGGTTTTAGGAACCTCCCATATTTTATGCATTATCATCTAGTAAATATTCATACATTTTGTAGAACTAGGAAAATGGCTCTTACAGTAGAAGTTTTGCATGTACTTTGAAGTGGGCAAAACAGCCCACCTGGGTTGGATGGGGATCAAGGTGGGCCTGGAGATTCAGTATGGGTTGCTACTTTCCTATTGCTTACTTCCAGCTTTGTGTTCTACTTGTATAATACAAAAGTGCCATTTCTGTGTATATTTTGACCTTGCTGGTATCATTCTGGTGTAAGTGTACCTCCTTTTGATATATCATTTTTATCATTATTACTGCCATAGAGGGCAGCAGCATCCCGGGTTTGAATCTGGGCCTGGCCATTGCGTGATTGGGTTTAACGTGTTTTTCCAGTGTCCTTCTAGCTTTTCATCTACATTTATTGGGTTTCTTCCAAAATCACATAAATGGGTGTGTTTAGGTAATTGGCGAGTCTAAGTTGTTTCCATGGGGATATGTACATTGGTGGAGCCTGTAATAGACTGGCACCATTTCTAGGGTTAGTTTCTTTCTTTTCATTGATGTTGCAGAATAGTCAGGATATGTTATGTTATGTTACAGTACATTGCATTACATTGTGTTATACCATACCATACCATATCATATTCTAAGCCTGCTTAACCCTAACCAAGGTTGCAGAGACATGAATCCTATCCCAGCAAGCATATGGCACAAGGTAGGAATAGTCCCCTGGATAGAGTGCTGGTCCATCACAGATGTTCAGTTATTTTACATTAAATTATGTTATGATATTTATTTTATTTTATGTTATTTTTCTGGCACCCCAGCCAGGGTTGGTTTCTTTCTTGTCCCTGATTATGCAAAGTAGACAAAATCTGAGAATATTATATGACATTATGTTGTTATGTTATATTACGTATGTGTGTTAGAGGGTCACCCTCCAAGTTCTTCCCAGGTATGTGTTACCACCCAGGGCAGAGAGGGCACACTGCCACCAACTGTCTTGTCATTTTCTTCTGCCACAGTACAGAGAAGCTGCCCAGTGAGGTCAAATGACTCCACACCTTCTGGTCCCTGGGCTATAAAAACACAACTGCCCAGAAGAAGGAGTCATTTCTGTGCAGAGTGACCAGAGCTAAGGAGCTGCATAACTTTTAGACAGCAGATGTACAAGCCATAATTGCGCCAGGCATGTTATTCTGGTGGCCATTGTTTTTGTGTCCCTTTTACACCATGATTTTGTTAAGACTGTTAAGTAAATGGGGATGACTGGGTTGGCACCCCAAAATTTTTTTTTGTTTAAGCCCGTTATTCCCTCGGTCAACCACAGTTATGCTACATTATGTGATGTTATGTAACTTAAGTTACATTATGTTATGTTACATTAAATTAAGCTATGATATGTTAATTTATTTTATGTGGTTATATTAAATTATGTTACTGGAACCCCTGCAAAGATTGGGTTCTTCCATGTCCTTGATGCTACAGAAGAGGCAAGATTTGATAATATTATATCACATTATGTTGTGTTCTGTTATGTTACACATTAAATTACATTACTTTACATTATGATGAGATGCATTCATTTACTTTATGTTCTGTTAATGACACCCGTGCAAGGGCTGGTTTCTTCTTTTTCTATGAGGGATAGACAGAACTTGAAAATATTGTTATGTTACTCTGAGTCAAGTATGTAGCTGTTATGTTAACTAGCAGCTGAAAAGAGACTTAGTCCATCCATCAGTTTTCAAACCCATTTACCCCGAGCAGCATCAAAGAGAAGCTGGATCCTATCCCAGCGAGCATCGGGCGCAAGGCAGGAACAATCCCTGCACAGAGTGAACACACACACACCCATCAATCCATCCATTATCCAACCTGCTATATCCTAACTACAGCATCATGAGGGGTCTGCTGGAGCCAATCCCAGCCAACACAGGGCGCAAGGCAGGAAACAAACTCCGGGCAGTTCACACACACCCTATGGGCAAATTAGCAATGCTAATTCTCCTAACCTGTATGTCTTTGGACTTTGGGTAGAAACGTGAACACTCGGAGGGAAGCACAAGTGAATATGTGTGAGTGTGTTAGTATGTCCTGCAGAGTTAGTATGTCTATGCAGGATTCATTTTTGCCTTGCAGCTAATGTTTCTTTGTCAGGCTAGACGTAGAAGTGAATTAACGGAAGAATGGATAATTACAGACAGCATGGTGGCTAACAAAGTGTTCAGATTCCAGTTTCTTCAGCAGTATTACGTAAATAAGAAACATCAAGTTTTTAAATGCTTCATAATCTTTACTATGAAAGGATAAAAGAAAAGAATCATTATTTAAATCTAAAGTTATATTTTAGATGTCTTAATCATTTATTAAATGCTCACAGTATTTGTAATATTTGTATTGATATTGACTTAAAAGTGTTATATTTTTATATGCATTCTCTATAGGGTCTACATTTTTGCTTGATTATTACTGCATAACAGGTGGCCCATGCCAAGTCAATGATAATATATTCCAAGAAACCTGATTGTTGAGTACAACCTGATGAGAACCCAAGGACCTGATATTTGAGCTTTTAGTACTCACAGGAAGACACAAACGGAAGCTGTGGATGTAAATGTTGCACAAATACAAACACAAAAGGCAAAAAAACTCAAAGTGCATGCTGCTGTGGGTAAAGTGATCTAGCTTTGGGAATCCCCATTGGGAGGTGAAGGATAGTTGGCTACAAACAGCTTTGACAGCCGAATCGAACGTTTAATCAGACATACAACACGAGGATTCTATTCAGTTCAGCAGCTCTTCACACAATGAGCCAGCAGCCCAGCAAAATAAACTAACTGGTAAAGAGCAGAAAAAATAAATGTTGCATGCTTTAAATGCCACAGGCATGCAATGTATCAAGATTTTTTGATTTTATGTGAACATACATGGACAGTTTTCCTAATTTGTCATTTACCATATTAAACTTTCATTCTGAAATTATAATAATAATATGAATAATAGTAATAAAGTCATTATTACTATTTGTACTGTTTATTTTATTGTATTTTTTTTTATTACTCAATGAGGCTAACAACCATAAACGGCCAATGACCAGCAGGTAAAACGTCTGCATGTGCTGTTATTTAGTCTGTATGCTGTCACAGTTCACTTGTACCGGAGCACTGGAGGAACCAGCACATTTTGAGGACTCTAAATTATTTAAAGTATGCTGTATATTTATACGGAGAAGGTGGAAGAAAGCACTCTGAAGCATCTCAAGAAGGTGAAGAAATGGACAGACTTTACCAGACAATTTACTATTAATGGTTAGAGCAGAAGCTGGAAGCTTCATAAAGACAGCTCACCTAACATGTTCATTCAGTGCTGAACTAGTACTGAAAGACCGCACTGGTCATTCACTTTGAAATAAGTAGAAATGCAAACACAACAAAAGCATGTCTCCCCACTCTACCTAATGGAGACTTACTCTATATACAGTAGCTGCCATGCTAAAAAGCATCCAGTAATGCCGTTTTCTGCTTAAACAGCTGAATTCTCAAAAATTAGGAAAAAGAAGAATGTTTTGTTGTGATAAGGGCTGAAATAAAATAATGTCTGTAATAGAACAAAACCAGAAAGGTTCTCTTTGTTTTTCTGCAAAGTTCCTTCTAGAGATCAGTGTTTTCCTGCTTGCTGGCAAATCTCACAGATGGTTCATAGGTGAATATGAATTGGCATGATATATGTATAAGCGAGAATGGGCTGTTTATGCTGACATCCTTTCATCCCTGGTTTATCTCAGGATTGATTAATATTTTATAAAAACGTCTACTCATGGAAGTGTCTGTCTGTCCGCCCCAGAAGTGCGAGGCTATAGACATGAAGCTCAAAGAGCCAGGAAGGCGGCCCCTAGTTAACGAGTCGGAAGAAGAAAGAAGTACGCCAAAGTGAAACCGCCAAGGAAAGACAAACTCACTTAGCTGCTAATACACAAGTGTGGACAGCACATCGGTAAAATGAAACCTCATAGGAGAGAGAGGAACTCGCTTAGCCTCTGATAGAAAATGAGGTGAGCACGTCCGCAAAACAAAACCACTGACTATGCATTTTAATTTTTTTTTCTGATGATTTCAATAGTTTCTAGGAGCCTGGGCTTTTCATAGCATGGGCTTACACAACTAATATTTTAGAATTGTGCTGTTTCTACTGTGGATTCAGAAAGTTTTGCATACATTATTGTATTGTACATTTAAAGGGGTAAATTTGTCATTTTTACTCAAAACTCCACACAATAATGCATAGTAACAAAGTTAAAACATGTTTTCAGAAAGGTTTTCCAGTTTATTATTTTTGTAATTAAGTGAATTCCGATTTATAAGCTTGAATTGTTTCTTATTTCAGAGAAGGGGTAGCATGATGGAGCATCACTATTGCCCACCAATGCCAGTGTCCTAGCCTTGAATTTGTAGGTGGTCTTAACTCATTCCTCTGTGGGTTTCGTTTGGGAAATATCTGAAAGATGTGCACGTTGGGCCCCAACCACCCTACTTCACTTTTTTAGTGAAAGTCTAAATTTACATAATATTTGAGAGTTGGGGAGAGTCACATCATGTGCTTGTGAGCCACCAGTTTCGTGATGTGTCACTCTTATGATTAAGTCATTGCAGTCTGAAACTCATCCAGATAATGCAGGTTTGATTTTTGTCTTGAGTCGTTGGGCTAGGCTTCTGTGTGCTAAAGAACTTTCAACCAATGGGTGCTCAGATGGAAGTAAAATGCATACAATGAAAGAAGAAAACGGGTGTTTCGGACTGAAAAAACACAAGAGAGGCTTGTATTCCCATTGGCTGACCATACCTGGCAAACACTTGCATAGCCACATTTGCTGTTAAGCAGGAAGTCAGCTGGTTGTCAAAATTAGGCAAACTTGCAATACTTTTGAAGTTTAAAACTGTGCTGGTAAATCATGAGGGAGTTGTGTAATCTGTCATCACCCGAGATTCCTAGCCATGTAATCAAGGCAAATAGATCCAACTATTGTAGTCATTAAATTTGAAATGTGGCCTTTGGCACACTACTGTGAGCGTGTCCTCACAATGGATTAGTTTCCTACCACGTGCCTAATGCAGTTGGGATAGTATCTAGCTTTTCATGTAGTGTGGCATATTAGGGACATACTTAGCCACCTTTGAATCCAAATAAAGATCAACAAGACCAAACAGCACAAAGAAGGGTGGTTTTATTCCAAGAAATGAGATATGGTAGAGCGTGTTAAACACAAGGAGTAAACATAAAAGAAATAAATTTATGGTTTTAGCAGGAAGGTCCTAGAATTGGATTGAAAATATTTTGCCTGAAAATAGAATACAAAAGAATCTCTCTTTAAACCTCGGTTTCTGATTGTTGGATATTTTTGCCCAGCTTTGTTTTTAAGCCACGGACTTGTATGACACCGCATGTAGTTGGAAGAATGGCACCAGATTGCACATTGGGCGTCTTGTAGTTTGGGACCAATTGGGATCAGAACTAAAAAGTGTTAGACAGGGAGACACAGACACAAAAAGATGGTATTACAAAAAAAAAAGTGGATTTTATTTACAAGTGCCCGGAAAATGGTATCAGGTGGGCTTTTTTACACAGTCCTCACCCCAACTGACACACAAAACTCAAAGAAGCAATGTTCCAAAAAATAGTGAAACTGTACAATATTTACAGTAAGTATTGCAAGTCTCCAAATGAAAAAGAAGCAAAAACAATAAATCAGGAGTGGGCAGATTCAGTCCTGGAGGGCCGCAGCGGTTGCAGGTTTTTGTTCCACCCGTGCAATAAATGTATACACAAAAATGTGGTAGTCTTCCTAAATAAAAATACAATACACAAAAAATGATCCACGAATACTATTTACAAACCAGAAAATCAGTGTATATGCTGTGAAAAAAAACACAAAGAACAAATATAAAGATTTGGGGAGACCACCTCATATACTGTGGTAACCACAAAACAAAGAAATCATTCAAGACTGAGTCACAACAAGACTAAATAAGAGGATTAAAGTTTCTGGTTATGTAGAGAGGTGATAGGAAGGGGTGAGGTCTCATAGGAGGGCGTGTTGAAGTGGAAGTAGGTGGAGTCTTAGGTAGACTTTCATTGTTCTGATCTGTGGAAGGAGGAGAAAATGTATTAGCACTGTTTAACAACCCCAGTCTCTGTGTCTTACTTCCTGTTAAGCCCTTAGACTGCCTGCCAAGCGTGTGTGTGTGTGACAATGGAAAAAGACAAAAATTGCACCACAATCTCAAATTATATAAATACCTCCACCCAAACTAAACTATAACTAGGAGATATTTATATCTATCTATCTATCTATCTATCTATCTATCTATCTATATATATATATATATATATATATATATATATAAAGAAAATATATACAAAATAAGCCACAATGCTGCTGTGCTTGATGTACTATAAGGATTAAGCCACACTAAACTCTTATTCACCACCACTGCTCAGTTAAAGATGACACCTGCAGGCAGGAGGTGCCTTTTATACTAGGGAGCATAACTTCCAACCAATCATGTGTCATGCTGCTCCCTTCCTCCAATTGCATCTGATGCAGGCATTACACTTATGTGTTATCCCCCACCCTGCAAGGCCTGCATTAAATTGCATGGCGCGAGCAAACCCAGTACGTGTTTCAATCCCGACAAGCCGATCTATTCTCCAGACTTACAATAGTAAGTATGTATGTATTTATTTATTTTTGTAATTTTGTAATTTTACCCGGGATCCTTTTCAATGAAATAATGCATACATGCACGAAACTATCACTCCACGCTTCTTATACCAAAATGACAGGTGGCTATGAAGACATGTGACTGGACAAATCTGAAGTCAATTAGGCCTTTCCTAAGCAACATGCTGTATGCCTCACCGTCTGTGGTCTTGCCAGAGCAAAATTAAATATTTGCAGAAGCGCACACTCACACTTTAACTGGTTAAAAAGGTAAGTGGCTTTACTTTATTAAGTGGACGTCATTTTTACACTAGTCTAAAAACTTTTCTGTTGAACTCTTAATGCCTGGCAGGCGTATTACCACAATATGTACTTAGGAAACTGGTAATTTATCATGTTGGAATCCTGTAACTGAATCAAACTTCACAACAAATTGGGATAACCGAATGTACTGTATTTACTCTAAACAGAATAATTTTTCCCTCTTTACATATACAGCAGACTTTTGAAATAATACCCAGGCAAACAGGAAATTCAACTGTATCTATATGGTAATGCATATTTTACATGTAATTTAGAGGATCACTCCTGGATAATCCAATTTAGAATATAGGCTATATGATTCAGTGGTGGGACAGACATGCTGAATCTGAAATTGTCAGGTTTCTGTCCCTTTTTAGGAAATTCGAGGTTTTTAAAACTGATTGGTTGAAGGGGAATGACAGTCTGATGATGGCAGCTAGGACCACTGAGTGGTCACAGTCTTAATGGGAAGTGATTAAGAAGGATCCATATTTAAGTGGTGGATTCCTCTCATCCAATCAAATTGCATATCTATTTCAAACTGCTGCAATTCTCTGTGATTCTATATTTTTCAGTCACAGCGTATGCTGCTTGTTCAGATGACTCAAAAGAAACATTTACCCTAGCAATTTGAAATAAAAATCTTGCAAATGCAGAAAACACAGCTACTATAATATTATGTAATGTGATAAAATGTACTGTTGGTACACCTTTAACATAGTGGTTAGCACTGACTTACAAAACTAACTTAAAAATAACTTTAGGAGAGTTTTGACAAGAAGAGGCAATTCGGTCCCACAAACTTGCCTGTCCTATTCACTATTTCAAGCCTGAATACATCTACCAGTTAGCTACACCTTATCAGAAGAAGAAAAATGAATACAGCATATTGCTGATTAATAAAAAATGAATTATTTAGAACATACTGTAAGAATAATTTTGATGAGAACAGGCTATTGAGCAAAACAAAGCTCATCACTTGTATTTACCGAATTTCATCTACTGTACTAATCTACTGCACTACTTGGTAAGTTATTCCATATATATCTATCATTCTCTGTTGAAGAGAAAGTTTCCAACAGTCCTTCTAAATTTGCCCTTGTGTCCCCATGTTCCTGTTCAATTCATTTTAAAGTACCAGCTGGGATCCACTGTACTGATTCTCTTCATAATTTAAAACACTTCAATCATGTCACCACTTAATCTCTGTTTGCTTAAACTGAAAAGGTTCATCTCCTTCAATGGTGAATGCTTTGCTTTGCTGATGTCCATGGCATGCACTGTGTGCTAACGTCATTGTTGCTTGCTTGGTGGATTGTAACAAGACCTGACTGCCTCATGTTGCTTTGCTGTGTGAAATGGATTAATGTACAATTTTTTCTATTAAAATGTCAATTTTGGTTGCTACTAGAGGGCCAAAAGATGCCACAAACAAACTCTTTCTGTATCTGTGTACTAAAAGAACAGTAAGGAAGGAGGTAAAGGGTATTAGAAGCAGTAAGTTAGTCAGTCATTGTCTATCCTGCTTAATCCCGAACAGGGTCACAGGGTTCTGCTGAAGCCCATCCCAGTTAGCATTTGGCACAAGGCAGGAACAAACCCTGGACAGGGCATCAGTCCTTCACAGGAAGAACACACACACACACACACACACACACATATACAGACCCCAACCACACAGTAGGGCCAATTTAGTATCAGAAGTTTACCTAACCTGTATGTCTTTGGACTGTAGGAGGAAACTGGAGCACCTTGGGAAAATCTACACAGATACAAGGAGAACATGCAGACTCCACCCGGGGGGACTTGGGACTCAAACATTGGTCTCCTTATTGTGAGGCAGCAATGCTACCACTGCGCCACTGTGCCGCCCAGAAGCAGTGAGTATGAACTAAAATATACATACAGTCAAAGGCTCCAAAGTTACATTTTTTCTGAAGTTTACCTGTGTGAAGAAGTCACTAAACTTTTATTTAGTTATTGGACCTTTCAAAGAGGTACTTAGTGGTTTGGTAATTGTAGAGAGAGATGTGTTGTATAGATTAAAAAGGTTAAAATCTAACAAATCACGAGGAACAAAAAACATGCATCCCAGAGTACTTATGGAGATTACTGAGTGTGCATATCACTGACACTTCTTTTTCAAAAATCACTGTACAAGGGGAAATTCATAAGCATTGGAAGCTAGCAAATTTTATCCTTTTATATCAAAATGACTATTGGACAAATTTAAGTACCTATAGACCAGTGCATTAATATGCATCATGGGTAAATTGATGGAAAAAAACTATTAAGAAAAAGATTTAGCATCAGATGTCAAGAACAGGTGGATTTGTGAACAGTTAGCATGGGGTCAAGATGGGGATAATTTTACACAAATTTGCTGAAATTCTATGAAGAAGCAACAAATGCATACGATGAGACATGTGCATATGATATTATTTATCTTGATTTTTAGAAAGCTTTTAATAAGCCACCACATAAGAGGCTGGTAAATGAAATTAAACAACTGGGAATTTAAAGCATAGTTTAGTGTAATGATTGGCTTAAACACTGGGAGCAAAGGTTTAAGCAAGAACAGATTAAGGGGTGACATAATGTAAGATTTAAAAAATATGAAAGGAATGAGTGAGATGTGTGGCAGTTTTTTCTTTAAATTAAATTCTTCAACAAGGTCATGAGGACACAGATCATCACTTGTTAAGAGTAGATTTTGCACAAACATTATAGTTTTTCTTCAAACAGAGAAAAACAGACAAATGTAACAAATTCAAAAGTAGAGGCGGCCCCCAGTTTTTAAAGAGTTCCGCTCTTGCTGATGATCATAATCTGATTTTGTATGTAAGTTAGAACTTGCACTGATAATGGAAATATCAGCAAAAATGGATAATGTTTCATTGCTATTATTACAGAAAAATGTTTGAAACTTAATAATAAAATGACACTGAAGCACCTGTACTTTAAATCAAAAAAACACAAATAATTTGAACTAAAACTAACGATGGAAATGTATAGTATGTTTTCTTTATGTTCAGATACCTTACAGTTTTTCACTATGACATAGCACAACATAAGAGCTGGAAAAGACACAATGATGGCAAAAGACGCACAAGCTGTCTCTGCTGAGGGATCAATAAGAGAGTAATTTTTACCTTGCAATAGTATATATTTCTTGAAATGACGCTTCTTTGACACATATACAGGATTCTGGGAGTTAGAAACAGCAGTTTCTGCTTCTTCTCAACCAAACACACACCTGCCCATTTAGCTACTTCTTTTTGAAGCAGCTGTATGTGCTACTGGTGACATTGAGGATCACATGCTGTCTTTGCTGAAGGATCATTGGTTGTCACCTCCCCTTCAGAGTGGCAAATACCCCCACTGAGACAGAAGTTCTGGGATGTACTTAGGATGCTGGGAATTAAAAACAGTGGGTTGTGATGCTTTAGCTGAATGGCCAGCTGATGAATGATTTGCTTACCTTGTGACTCGGCTTACTGCACATGCTGTAAGTAACACGTACTCACAAAAGCACAACATGAAAATGGTGGCAAGGTCCATAGTGTGCAGTACTATTTCTAACCATTATTGAAAGCAACTATTTCATCCATGTCAAAACTAGTTTGTTTTGTAAGTAAAAAATAAAGTTCAATTGAAAGGAAAAAATTGGATTTTTTATGTGCTTATTTGTATCGGTGCAATTTCTGTAACTTAAGAGTTTTTTTCTATAGCACATTTTCATACACATGATGTTGCTCATAGTGCTTTACAAGAGATCAAAGAAACAGACAAAAAAAGAACAAATTCACAAAGAATAATAATGAATAAATAACAACACAAATTAATACAGGCTTACATAAAATAGATATTTAAATAGTAGAAACTTTGAGTCTTTATGTATAGTATCATATTCTATGTCTCTAAAGATGACTATGATGATCAGGTCAGGTGGCCATTTTGGTAGAGAGTGGTACTTTAAGGACTTTTAAAACTCTGCTCAGTGTTATTTTGAAAAATTATAATTAATTGTTCTAATGTTCTTTTTCCATACCTTATAACTATTAGTTTAGGAATCAGTCAAGTCATTCTTTTCTACTCTTTCTCTAGTGCTGCTGTGCTCTTTCTTGTAATAAGGAGATCAAAATTGTACACATAACCACACTTCATTTGCCCTCTACACATCAGGCTATTTAACATAACATCCTATTAACCTTATTGCCTGGATGTAAACAGTGATGACTCCACTACAGCTCTACCTGGTTGTAGTCCAAGTGGTGTCTATGCATCTTCATATATTCATGGATTTTCCTATTGCTGCTCTGGTTTTCCTCCCACATATGCATGAAATGCACATTAACTGAACATCTGATTTCACACTGGCATTGTGTGCATGTACAGTTAGGTGTGTACCAAAGAATGGCACTTCTTGGGTGGAGTGCTATTGCAATAGGCCATGAATAGTATTTTCTAATGTAATGTTACGTAAAAATTAAGTTGGAAAAAAGTTCAATGCAAATTTATATATAATAATAATAAATTTTATTTATATAGCGCCTTTCCCATGCTCAAGGCACTTCACAGAGTTTAAGAAAGAACGGCAGGGTATACAGTATATAGCATTGTACTAAACCAGATAAATAAATAAAGAAGAGTAAGATAGCAAATTCAGAGAAACAAAAGCCTAACAGACAACATAATTGATGATCCAGCACACACACATACAGGTTATATGAGCATCTTGACAGAGAGGTAAACTGAGAGAAGGGTAATAAAGTCAAGTAGAGCTAAACGCCTTCCTGAACAGATGAGTATTGAGTTGTTTTTTAAAAGAATTCATGGAGTTTGCTGATCTGATTAATTTCGGTAGGTCATTCCAGAGTCTGGGCGCTACAAAGTTGAAGGCCCTGTCACCCATAGAGTGCAGATTAGTGTGGGGAACAACAAGATTGCCAGAATCAGAGGACCTTAGTGGGCGGGCAGGCACAGAGTGATGGAGAAGGTCATTGATGTAGTTTGGTGCAAGGTCGTTTAAGGCTTTGTAGGTTATTAGTAGAATTTTACATTTAATTCTGTAAGACACATGGAACCAGTGAAGGCAAAGCAGGATGGATGTGATGTGCTCACTGCTGCTGGTCCATGTAAGGACTCTTGTAGCCGAGGAGTGGAGGAGGTGATAAAAGCATGGACAAGTTTCTCAGCGTTAGAAAAGGAGAGGAAGGAGCGAACACGGGATATGTTATGAAGGTGAAAGTAAGAATGTTTCTTAATGTGATTTATGTGGGTGAAATAAGAAAGGGAGGAATCAAAAATGACACCAAGATTCTTTGCAGTAGAGGCAGGTCTGATGAGATCACCACCAAGATGGACTGGGAAGGAGCTCATTTTATTAAGTTGCATTTTAGTCCCAATTTGCAGGAGTTCAGGTTTGTTGCAATTTAATTTTAAAGAGTTTTGCTCCATCTGGGTTTTAATTTCACTGAGGCAAGTTGTGAGCTGAGAAAGCTCTGATGAAGTTTCACTTTTAACATTGAAGTAGAGTTGAGTATCGTCTGCATAAAAATGACAACCCCGTCCAAAGCTACGGATAATATGTCCAAGGGGAAGCATATAAATACAGACGAGAAGAGGTTTCGAGGACAGAGCCCTTAGGAACTCCTTGTGTGACTGGTGCTGAGCTGGATCTGCTGTTGCCAAGACTAAAAAACTCTTACCTATCAGTCAGATAGAACTTGAACCACTGGAGGGCAGTGCCAGAGATACCCAGCATGTTCTCCATTCTGGACAGTAGAATGTCATGTCTCACAGTGTCAGATGCTGCACTGAGGTCTAACAGAATTAATATGCTGGTTTATCCAGAGTCTGCTGCCATAAGAAAATCATTGGTTACCCGTAGCAGAGCAGTTTCACAGCTGTGCTGTGCCCTGAAACCAGACTGAAAGGGTTCCATCAAATTATTAGAAGTTAAGTAGTTGGTGAGTTGGGAAGCTACAACATGCTCAAGAACTTTTGACAGAAAAGGTAAGTGGAAAATAGGCCGAAAATTGTTAAAATTGTCAGCATCAAGACCAGACATTTTTAATATTGGGGTTACAGAATCAGTTTTAAAAGGTGAGCAGCAAAAGGCTGGTGTCAAGGGATGAGTTTATTATTGTTGTAGTAGTCAGGATTACTTGTTGTAGTAGTCAGGATTACGGCATGAAGGCAGGAGTCTGGTACACAAGTAGTCTGCCTCATCTTACAAATGAAGATTTCCATTTAAGAATATGATATACATATTAGATTAGTATAAAATACTTAATAATAATAATAATGTTAACCATAATATCCATCCATCATCCATCCCACTATATCATAACTACAGGGTGACAGGGGTCTGCTGGAGACAATCCCAGGGCGCAAGGCAGGAAACAAACCCCAGGCAGGGCGCGTACACACACACTAAGGACAATTTAGAATCGCCAATGCACTTAACCTGCATGTCTTTGGACTGTGGGAGTAAACCGGAGCACCGGAGGAAACCCACACTGACACGGGGAGAACATGCAAACTCTGCGTAGGGAGGACCCAGGAAGCGAACCCAGGTCTCCTAACTGCGAGGCAGCAGCGCTACCCTGTGCCGCCCTCATCATAATATGTTTTATTTATTTAGTATCTTTTCCATACTTAAACATCTTGAAAAGGATCTGGGCCAAAACCAAAACTGCAAAGAAGCAGTTATGGGAAAAAATGTCATTTATCTTGATGTGCAAAGTCTATCAAAGTTAAGCTTAAAATATATACTGTAGCTTTGGTCTCTGTCTTATAACAGTAGTAGAAAAACTACCCAAAATTTTTCAGGGGAGTATATTTAAACAGCATTCACATAATTCTTAAGGAACTAAAGAGAGGACATTTCTTATGGTAAAATTATGTAGCTAATAACTAAGGTTCATTTGGATTCTGGCTATTTCTGTTATAGGGCAGCACGGTGGTGCAGTGGTATCGCTGCTGCCTCGCAGTGAGGAGATCAGGGTTCACTTCCCTGCGTCCTCCCTGTGTGGGTTTCCTCTCACAGTCTAAAGACATGCAGGTTAGGTGCATTGGCGATCCTAAATTGTCCCTAGTGTATGTTTGGTGTGTGTCCCCTGCGGTGGGCTGGCGCCCTGCCCAGGATTTGTTCCTGCCTTGCGCCCTGTGCTTGCTGGGATTGGCTCCAGCAGACCCCTGTGTTAGGATATAGCGGGTTGGAAAATGACTGATGACTTCTTCCGTTATAGAGAGAACCAAAGATACAGAGGCCAAGTGGCTTAGGGATATAAGTGCATTCTGCACCTTTAAAAATTTTAAATAAGCTACTGCCTCTTTGGCTGAACCTTTTTTATTTGTTTTTTATGTTTTTAATTGGCATTGGCTAAAACACACCCACACATTCACATTGTCTTTAGCCTGTCATTTCAAAATATTTGTTTACTTATTGACCACTATTTGCTAAAGAAAGAGCAACAAACATGCCCTTGTGAGCTAGACCTTTACACATGGATCTTAATTAACCCCTGACTCTGCCCTAAAGTCACACTCAGTGGTTCCTTAACACAGATAATTAGAGACCAAGGGGCAGAGGTTAGAAAAACAGGTCCTTTTTCTCAGTGTCATTGAGTTATTTGGTTCCAAGACAAGGGTGCAGGCAATCTATTCGTTGGCTGCTACTTCAGCCATTAGGCACATTAAGCGGTGTCAGGTCAACTCACTTTTTAGCCTAGTGCCTTTGAAGATCAGGTAACTTCTTGCACATATTTATACTTCAGACCAGTTGTTGACATCAAATCACAGGAGGAAAGTGAGAAAGTGAAACTGTGTGGTCTGCCAAGTCACGCAGTTGCAATGTTGAATGATACCTTCTTCCTGATTTGTGGCCATCCTTAAAGTTGTGGAGATATGCCAGTAAATCAGCCAACTGAAAACTTTCTTGTGGTCATACATGCAGGAAGTTGCTTCCTCAATTTATATTTAACAGTTTTTGCCTTTTTAATAGCTTCTTAACATTGCTTAGATGATGAAAATGCTGTGTCAATGTAAACTCCGTAAATCCTTTTCAGAACTTATTTCCTGTAGGACAGTGTCTACAATCTTGTATTAATTTAGCCACTGTGCCACTTTTCACTTTCTGTTTCTACTGCATTTTATGAGGCTTGTCCAAGTTTTCTTGAATTGTTTTTGCTGCTTCCTCATTGTCTGCCCATCCTCAAATTTTAGTGTCATCTGTGAATTTCTAACTAAACTGAAATTTATGCCAATAAAGTAAATCAGAAACAATACCGGTTCCAGGACAGACCCCTGAGGGACTCCATTGATAACCTCACTCCACATGATGCATTTTCTTCTTATCTGTACTCTTCGTCTCTTAACGGTTTACCAACTTGTAATCCAGTTGTGTAGGAGCAACAGCATCTCCTTTCAAAATTAATCTTTGATTTTGGGCTGTGTCAAAGTAAATGATGTATGCTTTGCTTTTCTCTACTATTGCAGTTGCCTGTTCATAAAAATCTGGTTCCTATTTAGTATGTTATTTTCATATGTACTTTTCTAATTTATTTCTTATTATAGTTTCCATAATTTTTCATGGTACAAAAGTAAGACATATAGGTCAAAAATTATCACCTTCCATTTTGTCTCCCTGCATGAAGATTGGGGTCACATTTGCAATTTCCTAGTCCTCAGGTTTATAGATAACATCTTTCGTTTCTTTGAATACAACTGGTAAAATCCCATCAGGACCAGGGATTCTATTTGTCTTCAGCGTATTGAGGTGCTTGGAGAACCTCTAAACTGAGAGCTTGTTTTTATTTCTAAATGAGGCATTACATGGTTTCTCCATTTATAAACTCTTTGTTCAGATCGTTTGCTATTTTCTTCTCATTTTCAGTGATTTGTATATGTGTATCCTTGAGGTTTCTTAAATTTTCTTTTATCATCTTTTTATTGGAGCAGTACTCAAAAAATTACTTGCTGTTTGTTTTGACTTCATTAGCAATTTATTTTTTTCGGTTTCTCTTTTGACCTTTTAAATATTCTTTTTACCTCTTGCTGTAGTGGTGCTCAGAGTCAGAATTATTTGGGGTGTTTTTAGTTTTCTTGTACAGTGATCTAATTTGAAGAAATAGATTATTGTCATAATAATTGAAGTAGGGGTGTGAGAAGACTACATCGTGGCACTAAAGGGAATGTTTAAGTGGGCTGTGAGTGCCATAAGCCATTCTCTTTTGGGACATTTTGAGTTAAAATACTAAACATTAACATACTTAAAGGATATTTGGGTTTAGATAGGAAAAGAATAATAAAGTAATTTAATAATGTGATTACCTTTTGCAGGAAATGATGAGTAAAGTAATCCAGAGAGAAGTAATACTAAATTGTGATGGATTACTTTCTTTGAATAACCTCCCCAACTTTGATGGTAACAGGTGCAGTGTGAGAATACTGTTGGCTATTAGACACAATTACAAATGTTTTGTTTATTGTAGAATATCAGTGGTCCAGTTGGCCAAGGTGGGAAACAATAAGATTAATTGAAGCAATTGTAAAGGAGAATAGTCCTCGATGGAGTTTTCTTCAGCTGCCAAATGATCACATCTTATGGACTCAAGGGGAATGTGCAACTTCTACAGAGATGATGTCCTGATCTAAAGTCAATCCAGTCTTTGTGTGTTGTGAGCCATAGGTCATATATTGTTCTATAGGAATGTTTTATTACATTTTGTTTTTTTAATGACAGTTGAGCTTTTATGACCTAAGACCTGGCATACAGAAACTTGTTAACTCTTTCAAGCGCGTATTTAAAGTTATCATTATTAAAGAAAATGTATCATTCATTTCAGACTATAACTGGAAGCCAATAGAGGGATGCTAGCACTGGTCTTATATATTGAATATTAGTGTTGATGAAAGAGGTGCAGCCAAGAAAATGTCATGAAATATCAAGAAAGTATTTAATGTGCATAAGAAAAACCAAAAGACATAAGCAACTAAAAAAACTATCAATAACTGATTAAAATACCAAAGTGCAATATTAGTGGGGAGGATAGTACATACGAGATCTATCTTTTACTTGTTTCTAGTAAGAGTCCACTGGTTAACCCTTAAGACTGTACGAAAATGGTAGTACTTCAAAATATTTCGTTCCTCGTGGTGCTACACCAAGAATGAAGGTTGAAAACCCCTAACCGAAAGATATTCTGTGATATTCATGTATCAATAGACTGCTGTAGTAAATAAGTTTTTGCTTTGATTAACAGGTTTACTATTATACTAAATCATTAAGTAGCAAAATTTGCATACTACAATTCACAAATGTACAACTAATCTTTACAAAATGTAAATGATGAACTTCTGCTATTTATTGCAAAATGGATTTCATAAGCCTACAGACTACTAAAATAATTGAAGATAACAGGGCTAGGAGACGTCATTCAGCAAAGTCTGCCAGTTCCTACACATTACCTTAACAAAAGACAATTGTGTTATTTGTATAAGAAAGGCACACATTTTTGCAGTTTCAGCAGCTAAGAAACTGTACGGCAGTCACATTCACAGAGGACTACTGGTCATTGCTGAAGTACCTTAGTTAAACATGCAATTAATGTGATTAATCAAGTGCTATTTTAATTCATTTTTGTATGTTTATACATATTTATGAGGGGGAACCCAAAAACTGTTAAATATATATTACAAAGCATACAGCAATTCACTTTTAGTCACCTTCAAAATACTCCCCATGAGACGCAGTACACTTGTCCTAGCACTTCTCCCATTCCTATTAACATTTCCTGTATTGATCTTTTGTTACCATGTCCAGAGCCTCCAATGTTTTTCCTTGGATTTCTTCAATCGTAGCAGATTATCTCTTTTCCAGTCTCAATTTTTAATCTCGACAGAGAACAAGATTTGACAAATACATGGTAAGTAAAGCAAAAACCACATTGTTTTTGGTCAAAAGCTCTTTGACTGACAACGTTGTGTGCACAGATGCTTTGTCATGGTGCAAAATCCAATTTTGACTTATTTATTCAATTTTTTTGTTGCCTTCTCATAGATGCTTCAGCAGTTCAATGTAATGTAACTGATTAACACTCTGGCCACAGAGAACAAACTCCTTATGAACAAGTCCACCCATGTTGAAAAACGCATTCATTGTTGTCTCTTGGGAATCTGCTATGGTGGCTTGGAGAAAAACAAAATGCCTAAGCCACCTACATGATTGAAGCATAAATGGCAGAAATACAAACTCAATCAACTCGGCACGATGCAACACAGTAGAGTGATTAAGCAGACATGCAGATTCCTAATGGCATATTTCATAAATACTCATGCTGTTGACTGGTTTCTGCAATTTACAGTATGTGTTCGTCCTCACGTATATACAGTATATGATATATAATATAGTAAGAGAGAGAAAGGGCTTATTGTGAAAGGCCAAAATTTCAGGTTTGAGTTTTCAATGGATTGAAATACAGTATTTTAAGCATCCTTGAAAGCAATTTGGCCACCTTCTGAGCGATGCCTGTCTAGGTAGATCTCTGTGATATGTTGACATATACAGTAAGTCTTTGGACATGATAATTCAAGATGAGTTATTAACATCACATAATGCACAGAACCTACTGATTTTTTGGAAAATGTCTCCATGATTTTTTTCAGATACAGAGATAATTATTTTGTATACAAGGGCGGCATGGTGGCGCAGTGGTAGCACTGCTGCCTTGCAGTTAGGAGACTCAGGTTCGCTTCCTGGGTCCTCCCTGCATGGAGTTTGCATGTTCTCCCCGTGTCTGCGTGGGTTTCCTCCGGTGCTCCGGTTTCCTCCCACAGACCAAAGACATGCAGGTTAGGTGCATTGGCTATTCTAAATTGTCCTTAGTGTGTGCTTTGGGTGTGTGTGTGTGTGTGTGCCCTGCGTTGGTCTGGCACCCTGCCCGGGGTTTGTTTCCTGCCTTGCACCCTGTGTTGGCTGGGATTGGCTCCAACGGACCCCTGTGACCCTGTAGTTAGGATATAGCGGGTTGGATAATGGATGGATTTTGTATACATTTGTTGCCCAAGTGCAGTACAGTTGAAGAAGCATAATATTCATTTTTCCAACAAGATATGATTGTTCCATTTCAGTACACATAATAAAATGTTCTCCCTTAAATATTTAATTTCTAAATTCTTAGCTTAGTGTAGGGAGATAAATGTCCTGAATTCATCAGATTTTCTTGAGTTTTTAATTATATTATAATCCTCATGTCTACCAGTTGTATCTGAATTTTAGTGAGACAAAGCTGGAGAGTACCAGGATTGGGAGTGTTGGAGTCCATTTAGTTGTTCAGGTTAGGTTGCTTTTAATGATGCATACATGTAATCAAATTTTGTCCTTGATATCCTCTGCCCCAAAAATTATTCTTTTACACAGTTCGCATATACAATAATTCTACAAAAAAGAAACATCAACTAATAAGGAGCTAATCAAATCATTTAGCATTCATTACCTGTATTAGTGCATGTTTGACAAGGTAATAATAATAATAAGTATTGTTTATGTAGCGCCTTTCATACACTCAAGGACACTTTACAATTCAACAAAAACACATAAACAAGACAGTAGAAGTTACATACAAGGAAATGAATAACACTCATTGAAATGACATGTTTTCAACAGGAGTTTGAAATGAATAATAGATTTTTCCTCGTGAAGACTGAGATGAAGAACATTCCAAATTTTAGGGGCTATTCACAAAAACACAATTGTAAAAGGTACTTTTTTTAAATTGAGGAACCATTCTGATCATTCTGTTTCTGAGGGGTGTATTTTTTACCTTAAGCAATCTTTTGCAGAATGCAGAAAAAAAACATGAGGCACGTAAATGAATGCTGATAAAACCAGATGCCCAAGGAAAAAAAGGACATATGGTCACTTTACCTGGGTGTTTTGGTGTCTGCCAAAGGATTTTCCATAGTGACCTGGGAGATATGGTTGAACCTGCTCAGTCTTTTCACACACTTTAATCTTGGACTACTTCTTCATATTTTTTATAAATGTCCAAACAGAGTCTTGAGGGTCAGCCATCTTAGGTATGTTGGATATTTATTTTAACTGTGGACACAAAAATATTTGCTTTTCTTCTGTCATTTAATAAAATGTGAAAATGTATTAAATGTTTATTAGTACTTGAATCCTCCATTAAGGGATGTCATTTTACTCAGATTTTGAATAATGTTAAAATTTGAGAGTAAAACCTGAGGAAATGTAAAATATAATGCCTGGTGGTAGAGATCTGGAAATGTACAAATTAAATCCAGTATGATAAACTTTTTACATTAGTCTTTATATAGTAATTGATGTTTTTGTCTTTACTATGCAATAATAAGAACAACATAATAAAAAAAAATTAAAAATTGCTCTTAATGTTCTTTGATGTTATTTAGGAAAGAGAGGAACAATGTGTAGAACTAAAAGTTGAATGAGCCATGAACCTGCTTTCATTGGTTTGTTTTGACAGTGTTTATCAACAGCAAAGAGGAGACAATTCTTCTTGTTGTGTCTGCTCTTCCTTGCCTGGCACACTCTGAGAGAAGTCACACAACAGGTCAAAGGTTAATGCTGATAGAGCTACTGCCGTACAGCAAGGAAAACAAGCAACTTTTCAACAAAAGCCATGCTAAGCACTCAGAAGACAGATAAGCCGTAGATCACAAGGCACACAAGGAAATAAGGAATGATAGAAAAGCAGCAGTCATTAGACAAACCAACACAACAGGGCTTCCAAGTCGATGGATCTCCATGTGTCATCTCGCAGACGCTCTGCACGTTCCTTGGCTCACATACTGCATTCTCAGAAAGACACGTACATTGCCAGAAGAATGGTGCAACTGAAAACAGCAAATTAATGTATGAAGGATTATTTTATAGGGACAATTAAAGTAATATGAAAATGAAGAAACAACAACAACCATAAAATATAAGTCTGCAATCCAAAAGCAAAATCTGAAAATGGAAACAAAAAATTATCTAGAATGCCATAAATCAATTTTCAGTAAAATATTTTAATAATATTTTTTTTCTAAGCAAGGGAATTTTGGCACAACTTTTTTCAAAAGGCATAGTTTGAATACTCTGGCAGTAAAAAGAGAAAATATGTATCTTACTAAGTGTGGCTCTTAAACATTTACTGAAAACTTTAACCTGAGTCAGGTTTGCAATGAGCCAGTATTCAAGCAGCAACAGGAAGATAAATCAAGAAGCAAGAGGCCAGTCCTCTGTGGTCAAGCTTAACAATGAAGCCAAGAAACTACATGTTCAGATCTTTAGCCTCCAAAAGCATAAATAAAAGACAAAAAAATTAGATATTTTTTAAATTGATCAACAGAAAGTCTTGTTAACATCAAAATAAAAGCAGATCTTTGTAAAGTAGTGTAAATTATTTACAAATATGAAACACAAAATACACACCCTTTAATATGACAGCCCTAAATCTCTGGTGTCCCCAATTGGTTTTAGAAGTCACCTAATTAGCTTAATGGAGATCACCTGTCAAGAGTTTCAATTGGTGGTAGTCTAAATTCTTTTGTGTGTGGTGGGTCAGTATGGTGGCCTGAAAGCAAAAGAACACTTCTAGCAAATAATTGAAAATCCAAAGTCAGAGCATGGATACAACAAAATATCCAAGTCACTGAATATCCCTTGGAGTCCCCTTAAATCCTTATATATAATTTGATACTTTCCATATGTATGGTGTTCGCGTCAATACCCCGTATGTATGGTGTTTGCGTTGTCAATACCCCGTGTATGTATGACGTTCACGTCAATTTAATACTATCCGTATGTATGGTGTTCATGTCAATACCTCGACTCAATACAAGTTAGAACCATGCAATGGTACTCGGCCTTTGTAGTTAGAATATAATGTGGCAAACGCGGACGCAGTATTGCATGATTGGCTAAGAATTTTCAAATGCAACAGTGATGCCACTGGATGGCCAGGTATAGTAAGTCGGTGTTGGTTCGAGCAGATAACAGTAAGTTCGGTTGGTTTTTGGAACGTTGGTTTGGTGGGGGCGTACTTTCCAGAACTAATATAGTTGACTGATTTAAACCCTTCGACAGCTCTGGAACTGTAAGTAATTTAGAATGTATCGCCATTTGCTTGGTATGTCAAAATCTATCTTTGGGCAGTTCGGTTTTGGCACCTGTTCTTCTGACATCTATTGGTAAACTGAGTAATGATGGCTGAGTATTAACAAAGGTCATTGTTTAAATGTTAGCCGATCTCAGATCTAAAATGATTATGCCAACATAATTATTACTCCGACTCTGATTAGAGTCATAAAATATGGTTTGTTTTGAAAATTTGTTTGCCGTAAAAAATCAAATGAGGTGTGCCGAAGAGCTGAGTTCTTGTCTCGCAGCCCCGTTTAAACAGGAAGCTCTTCATTACATGAGCCGAAAAGGTCTATTTTAAGCACAAATCAGTGTCATGATAACAAAATCATTTCAAGGACTTAAAAAAACAAATAATTATTTGCAGACAAAGTATGGATTTCATAAACGTAGAATTTGTAGCCCAATTCGATCAGGCTCCCAGTCGCTAGTCAATGATAAATGAAGAGTATCGCACAGCTGTAAATTTGACCAGTGCATGCCATCCACAAAACTCGGTGATCATGCAAGACAAAGACTAATGAGGGAGGCCACCGCTCTGAAGCTACAGTTTATGTAATTGAAGAGACTATGTAGACAACTCCTGCTGCTCGAGTGCTTAGCCAGTCCCAGTTTAATGAGTGGATGGCAAGGAGAAAAACCACACATGACATCTCGGCTATAGTTTGCCAGAAGGTACATGGGAGACTCTGAAGTCAGCTGGAAGAATGTTCTATGGTCAGATAAGACCAAAACTTGGCTTTTTGGCCATCAGACTAAATGCCATGTTTGAATACTGTACATTAGTAAACACCCACCATCCCCATTATGAAGCATTCAGGTGGCAGCATCATACTGTGGGGATGTTTCTCTATAGCAGGCTCTAGAAGGACCATAGGAGTAAAAATGAATGAAGAAAAATACAGAGAAGTCTTGGAAGAAAAGAGTGGGAAAGAAACCAACCTTAGAAGTTTTCCAGCAACAACTCTGAAGCATAAAGCCAAAGCTACACAGGAAAGGCTTAAAAACATTAATGTTAATGTCCTAGACAGGGCACATCATAGTCCATATCTCAATCCATTTGAAGATTTGTGGCTGGACTTCACATAATTCACATGCAGCTTGTCATAAGAGCTTGAGGAGTTTAGCAAAGAAAAATGTGTGTAGATGTGTAAAGCTAACAGAGAGAGGCCTATGCACACAGACTCAAGGCTGTTATAGCAGCCAAAGGTGCATCTATCGAATATGGTGTGGCCGAGCGCTGGAATGACAGGACGCCATCCATCCTTCCATTATCCAACCCGCTATATCCTAACTACAGGGTCACAGAGCCAATCCCAGCCAACAAAGGGCGCAAGGCAGGAAACAAACCCCGGGCAGGGCGCCTGCCCACCGCAGGACACGCACGGACACAATAGGGACAATTTAGAATCGCCAATGCACCTAACCTGCATGTCTTTGGATTATGAGAGGAAACCGGAGCACCCGGAGGAAACCCACACAGACATTGGGAGAACATGCAAACTCCACACAGGGAGGACCCGGAAAGTGAACCCGGGTCTATGACAGGACGCAAAACGGAAAAATATTTGGGACACCAAACAGGTTATCAAGTTTAATATAACAGTCAAGTTAAGTTCATGCCTTTATAGATTCAAAATACAGCCTGTATGGGTAAATCAACAAAAGCAAAGATACAAGGACTTTGGTCGTCAAAAACAGTCTTTCAGGGAGCTCCGTCCAGCGGTCTGCTCTTTTCACAAAAGACACCTCCTTTCGAGCAGCAGGGCTTCTTGTGTTGTGTAGACAGGAGGGGGTGGGGCTAAGGGCTGTCAACAGGTTTCTCTGAGCCGTGGGGAAAGAAAGAGAAAAGCATGTTAGGGACAGCACCCCCTGTTACATACCTCGGAAGAGCCTGTGACAACTGAACTGAAGGGGTGAATATTAATTATTTAGTGTTTTATATTTGTAAATAATCTTGACTACTTTTCAGAGATCTGGTTTTCAGTTTGACTTTAAAGAATGATTTCTGTCAAAAATTCTAATGTGACTCAATGTTGTATACTTTAACAACAAAATGGGAAAGCTTTCAGGGTGGTGAATACCTTTTGTAATTAACTTGGACACTTTAAAGAGATCTGTTTTCATTTTGATATTAAAGATTCTTCTTCTGTTACCAGTGTCAAAAAGACAAATTGCATCCACTGTGATTCAATGTTGTGACTTACTTGATGACTGAGACCAACTAGTCTGCAACTTGCTAAAATAAAATCAAAAAGGTTTGATTTTCTCTTTGGTTGCAGGGGAAGGCTCTTTGCGTGCAAGGGCTGAGAACCAATGAGCATTCAGCCAGCAATATAATGCATAGTGCTGAGGAGGCTGAACACACCACAGATATTAACCGTTCGCAAAGCACTGGTACAGTTACCGCTCCATCAGGTAGCACAGGGGCTGTGGACCTCAAAAAGCCAAGAGAAGCTTGTCTGTTTGATGTATAGTATTTTACATACCAAAACAGAATAGAAAAAAAGAAATAAATGGTAGAGATCACTGCTACATTTTGTAAAGCGCTAGTTCTGTCAGGCACCTTGCTATTGGCTGTCAGAAAAAGGGACAAGCATGACTGTGCTGTAAGATCAATGCACAGTCAGTAAATGTGACATGAGATCAATTTTCAGTCGCGTAGTTTGACATAGATTGGCAGGTCTGACAAAAATTCTTGTAATGTTTCATCAGCTTTAATGCTGCCTGCAGTAATCAGCAAAAGCCAAGTGAAGCACTTGCTAAGAAGAAACCTTTTGGGTGCAAACACAACTTTAAGAAAATCAGTAACTGTATGGAAAGAAATAGACAAAGATTTATGAGGACTACAGCAGCCTGTAGTTATTAAATGGATGAAGTGTGAAAATGCCCAAAAAAAATCGAGAATTGCTGAGAAATTAAGTATACACAGAATTAAAGCGATTGGAAAACAGAAAAAAAGATTGGTCAGATAACACCAGTCGGTTATTTGAAATTGAAAACAGAACATTTGCAGATTGTCATAGGATTAATTTATATTGTTCTCTAACTAAATTACCCAAGGCCAATAAGATGGTGCAGTGGACAATGCTACCTCTATTCTTTTAATTGGCATACATTCAGGTTATGTGACCCACTGAGGATTACACAGAAAGTCAAAGGTTGAAATTGAATTGCTGTTTGTGTGGTTTAAAGTTCAGTGCTGTAAATTTATCCTTACAGAAGAAAGACAAACAGAGAACATTTCAATTAAATTGAAATTCAAAGTAAATAAATAAAAATGATTTGGGTGCAGCACTATAAATTTCAGTTAATTCAAAATGCTACCTCAAGACTTATTACAGGAACAAGAAAGTACACACATATAACTGGAACCCAGTGTAAGGACTTAAGAACTAAAGTTAAGTTTAGGGTACATTTCAAAATTCTAAAGTCTTAAATGGCCTGTTTACTTATCTGAAATTATCATCACTTAAAATCTGAGTGCGCATTAAGATCTCAAGATGCTCGCTATACTTATTATTCCAAGGATTAATAAAACAACAGTGGGAGGTTGAGCTTTTAGTTACAGGGGCACAAAGCTGTGGAATGGTCAGCCTACTACTATAAGAGATGCCCCTTCAGTCTCAGCTTTTAAATCCTGGCTGAAGACTCACTATTTTGGTTTAGCATACCCTGACTAGAGCTGCTGATTAGCTATGCATCTCTGTGGTTAGTTATTAGTACTAAAATATAAGTAATACAATATTTATAAGCTATTACTAACTTTCCCTATTCTGTTTCTCTTCTTGGTATCTTCTTCTTTTGGTGCCACTGCTCTACTGCCAAGTTGTTTGATTGCCATGGAAAAGTCATCTTAGATAAAAGATCACTGGAATATTCAGGTAGAAGGGTGTTTTCATCAGAGGTGCCAGTCTGGCACAGATTCCACTATAGAATGGCCAATGGAGGGGATGCAGCTTGATGGCCAAGGTCTGACTGTGTCTGCCTTGTGTCTGATTCCTATTCTGTAATCTGGCTGTGGTTCCACAATTAACTGATGGACAGATATTGTAGTTAATTAGTTGAGTTAATTAGTTTCTACTTTGTTTAGATGCATTTGAACAAACCTGTATCCTTACATGTGATAGTTCTATATTTAGTGAATGGTATAATCAATAATAGGTGTATAATTTTGCCTTCAGAGTTGTCACAGCACTCTGTGTCTGCACATGGTGAGAAGCACTATGCAAGAACAAAATATTTTGTACTATTATATTGTATTTTTGAGGTGGCCACAATAAAATTGGCCATCTAGCTCTGTGAAGAGGATTACTTGTGTTTTGTTTTGTGTATTGTATTTACCCCATTTTTTGACACACAGAAGAACTCCCAAACCTACCTGGAAGTGGTCGTGCCATGATTTACCTTTCTCAAGATTTTTTTCATTTTTTGCGTTACAAGGTTTTTTGTTTTTTTTTGTCTTCTTAGGGAGTCAATTTGTTATTGTTGTAATAATTTGGGAATGCCTTTTCTGTATTTCACGAGTATCTGTTTTTACAGTGTAGTGTGTATCTGTGGTGCAGCAAGGTGTGTCAGACATCTTGTGTATGTGTGGAGTTTCATGTTTTTTGCTTTTTATACTGGCTGCCCTATTCTAAATGACCGCTCTAAAATGGCTCCGCTTGTGGGATTGACCATAATGCCCTGGCAATGCATGCATGCTAGGTTTTTGTTTTTTTACTTGTTGCCATTTTATCACTCTTTGAACATACAGGAGTGAATGGATACTCTACAGATAATAAGGCGAGACCATTCAGGGATTGCAGCGAGAACACTGGAACAACATGCATTTTATATTCAGTAGGAATAGCATCAGTCCCTGACATTATCTAACTATTCAACTTATCACCAAAAACAAAAATATGGGTCACAAATACTAAATATATATTCAATTAAAATAATGGAAAATATTTTTGGAATCTGTGCAGTTTCTTTAGCCTTAAGGGTTCTGCAGCTTACAGTATGTATGTGGAAAATGCTGTGGCAGCATAACAATTCAGCCATGCTTTTGAAACACTAATTCAGTTCAGCATCGGAGTGCACATATTAATCAGGTCAGTTAAGATAACTACTGCTGTGTCATCTTAAAAGATTTGAAAACCAAAACCTCTGATTCAAAGGCCTCATCGGATGTGTCTGAAGATCAACCAGGAGCAGAATTATAAGGTGGATTGACTTGACTGATACAAGCTATTTTCAATATTTACCTACCCATTAAAATTAAACTAGCATGATTTGATAAAGGTAACATTATTTGTAGGCACATTTATTGGTCTGATGGGTTTTGCAGTGGACCGTATTTAGAAGACAAAAGCTATACTGGCTCGTATCTCTCATATCTAATTATAATGCAAGTAAACAAGCGTCTTTAAGTGGCCTGATCCTATTAGCAGCGTAAAAGCCTTTATCCACATTAGCACACACTGCCAGAGACAGGCATAATACGTTAAAGAAGTTAATTTAATTTTCTCTTCACACACACACACACACACACACACACACACACACTCACCCGATTTACCACTAACTCATCTTCTTTGGCACCTCCCCCACCCCCCATAATTAAGGGTAATGAGGTAGATAATGAGGACTTTATTAACTTTTTCTCATGAATTAGTGACCCCATTAGGTACTGATGTCACCCTGCCAGCACCTTCCTCTGAATTACTATGTTAATCATAATAAAATAAAGAAGTTGACGTGCATTACAGGCTTTGTTGTGAATTTATACAACAGCAGTAAACAGCAAGAATGAATTAAGTAATCAGAAAAGCTTCCCACCTGACAGATGGTCCTTCTGAGGGGGCATCCTGAAAAGAAATGAAATGATGTTTTTGAGTCAGCTAAAATACATACAACTATAAAACAGATGTGTCTGTTTGGCACTTTCTGGTATTTGGCCATGTCCATTCACAAGGACAAACTGAGAGACGTGCAAAGTACTTGGTTTCTTCCTTGGTAATCCATCAATAAACCCTTCTTTATCTTCAGCTACATCTTTAGAGAGAAACACCACTGACGCAATCTTTATGAAGAAAGCAAGGAAAGAATACAAAGGACCACAAGATAACAAGTGAGATTACAATCTATCAGTCTTAATTTGCTATAGCACCTCTCACATTGAACACCATCTACAGGTGCTTTATCTCTTTTGAAAGTAATCAATCAGTTTTTCTTTTTATTTTGCCTAGTTCTTAAGGCAATGGACTATAACACACAAGACTGCTGGCTGAATCGTCTTTTGACTTTAAGCAAGTCACTTCACATACTTGAACTCACACAGTTGTGCTGCTAATGTGATCGGTAACTCACTTTGGCCCTGAATTGGATTAAATGGGTTTAGAGATGTAATGCTAAGTTATTTTGATTCACACTGGCAGACTGCGATCAAAAAAAAATTCTGTTTTTACATAGTTATTTAGCTGTCACCAAAGCAGGGTGCTGGTGGAGACTTAAAGGTGCAGAGTGTATTTTTTTAAAGTCAGAGTTTGAATGCTGTGTGCCTATTTGTGAATAGGCTTTTCCATCAAAGTAATGCTTCATGCCACATGTGTGGGAATATCAAGGAGGATGACAGTGAATTCAGGTTAAGGTATTCATATCCTCAGTCGCCACATCCCAATCCAATTGAGTAAATATGGGATGAGGTGAAAAGAGCTATTCGGTGTAGTGATTTACCACCGCCTAATTTACAGCAATTGTGTTACACATGGACATTTATATGTTGCATTTTCAACACTTGTCGAGGCAATGCCTTAAGGAATTCTGAGGGCAGATGGTGGACTGTTACAGATATCTGATGACAAAAAAGTACATAAGAACATAAGAAATTTGACAAACAAGAAGAGATCTTTCAGTCCATCTAGCACTTTCATTTAACTAATAGCTAAGCTGTTCCAATATTTCATTAATTTTCTTTGTACATGTTGTCAAGGTTTCTGCTTCAACTATATGACTCGGTAGTTTGTTCCATATTTTCACAACTCTTTGCATAAAAAATCTTTAGTCTTAAATGCACTTGCATATAATTTCCAGTGGTGTCCTCACACCTGTGATTAACCATTTGGTTGTAAAAATTCAGATGACCTGGATAAACAGCTCCATATATAGTCTTAGTAGGTATTTGGCCCATCACAACTTCAATATCTTCAGATAGTGTTGATTCTGTAAGATATTAGAATTGCATTAGAGGGAGACAAAACTATTCAACCATGACACATTACATAATTTAGCATTTTTATGATGGGTGTGGGAAGAACTATGTATTAAGCACCATTCCAAAGTCTTTCATAAGTGATCAGGTGAGCTGAGATCTGGCATTTGAAATTGCATGTACTATAGTTTTCTTTGTTGGCATGCTCTTCAAACCATCCATGAGTACTTGTGTTCTGTGGGTGAGGGACATTGTTACTCTGGAATACTGTGCTATCATCATTAAAGAAATGTTTCACTACAGAATGCTTCACTGCCTGTATGAATTTTTGCCACTGCTTGCATCTTTGCACCACTTTAGCTTAAAAAAGATTATTGAGGTTATACGCTACAATCCACCGCGTCTCTCACGGTGAAATTCAACAGACAAATCATATGGAAATTTCACGGTCCCACCTTAGATTAACATTGTGCAATGATCTCAGATGCAAGGATGGACAAGTTAGGATCATTTGACTGCAAGACACTTGATTTGCACTTTTGTCCACAGGCATCCTGTAGTCCCAATGATTTCCATGATGGTATCTCTTAAGCCACACTTCCTCATGAATCAAATTGAACAGTCTTCATCAGTGAAGCTCCTGCCATATGTGTTCCAATAATCAGTCCTTACTGAGATTTCTTTATGAGCATAATGAATAGCAACGCCTGCCCAGCATTATTATGCATGATGAAATGTATTATTATATGAGGCAACTATTATCTTGAATTGCTCTCTGAAGACAACTGCTATTTTAAAATGTTCTTTTTCTGTGACAGTGCATTCTATTAGGCTACTGTATCAAAATATGTGTGTGTGGGCTCATTAACACTGTAGTCTTTATTTTGAGGCAATCCAAAAATGAAGGAGATCATTTGCATTCCCTGTTGAAAGCTGCATTACTGTAATATTATCTTTTCAAATGTTATGATATCAGAAGAATACACACTTTAAGAATGATGAGATGATATTTGCTTAATTGTAGGTACAGAGTTTACTGACAGAGACACACCTACTCTCAGTACACATCGTTTAATCATGTGTTTCCTTTATTTGGCCAGTTACCAGTGTTCTGCAAGGAAACAAACCAAATTTAAAGTTAACTTTAAACTAAATACCAGAAACATTTTGCTCTAACTACCACTGAGAAAGGTCTTATTTCAGAATAAAAAATAAAGTATGCCAGAACTAGCATGCCACCACCTCAGATACTGTCCTAGCAATGATGTCAAGTGATGCAACTTCTGTTAGATTTTGCCATCAAGAAAAAATGCTCAAAATATTTTGCCGTAAAACAAAATGGATGCATGGAAATATATACTACTAATGATAAAAACTAATAATGTAATATATTAAAAACAAGTGGGAAATGATAAAGAGTTAGTCTGTTTAATGTGGGCTAATTATATGAAAATAAAAAGTTCAAACAACAGAACATAATCGATATGTTCTTGTACAATGTTACCTCTATTTTCAGGTCTTTTTTTGTTGATTTCTTGGAACTAATCAGATTAAGAAGAATTTCTTAAGTAGAGGTGGGGTGGTGTCAGGCTTTATACTCACAAGTTACACAAGTTGAGTAGCATAAAGTACTGCCTGCTCTGTTTTCTGGATTGTTGTACTGTTGTGACAAACCAGAAGAGTGTCTAGCACTCGCTGTGGAACTTGAGAATGGATGCTCTGGCACATAACATACAGTAACATCAGAAAATTTAACATACAGTAACACAGCTTAACGTAAAATAACAAAAGATTCTTAGGACTGCTTAATCCCAAAAGAATGGTTACAAGCTGTTATCGTACTTCTATTTCAGCCAGTACACAGTACAAAAAGGCTAAATGGTCCAGTCACTACCCTAAATTTTTTTTTTATTTTACTATGCTGAGCTTGCCAGAAGAACTGTAGTTAACTTCCAACTAATGGTATTAATGAGAGTGACTACCTGCTTTAACTAGCTCTTTATATGAGCCAAAAATAAAATTACAAGAGGAATATGAGAGCACTAAACAAAACATTCACAGAGAGAAAAAAGCTTGAATATTTAAAGATGTCCAGTTAGAATATTTAGGAAGCTGGCAATACCTAAAACAAAACTGGAGAAGTTATCTATTTAGTCAAGCTTCCTTGTCTTCTTTTAGCACATCCCAAAATGAAAATGTGACCACAAACTTATGATCATACCATTTGACCAAACTTCATGAAATCATAACATATCAGCACGTCTGGAAATAATTGAAGATCATCAGCAAACAAAACAGAATAAAATAATTTATAAAAAGAGCACAAATGTGTCTCCAAAACCTAACATCAACACCCACAAGTGAACCTTTGGTGGCTTTTTTTCAAGTAAAATCATTATTGGAATGTTGCTGACTTTTTCTATCTGTCATAATGGAAGTGAAACACTGTTAGGCTAGGCGTCCACCAGATGCAAAAAACTGGAGAATAAAACTAGGAAATAAAAGATCTAAATGAGCAGATCAAAATTCAAAGGCAAAAGGCAGTATGTCAAACCCAAAAATTACAATGTGAAAACTCAAAAGGGAGATTCAAAGTCAAAAGTTCAAAATAAAAAGTTAAAAAGTCAAACTTGAAAATAAGCTATTCCAAAACCAAAAAAAAGAAAAGTGAATGCAAATGATCATTTCTGAAATATCCCAAAGCTAGGATGCTAGAAGATGAACATTGCCATCTTAAATAGGCAGAGTGTGATGATGTCATGTGACTTATGTGTTATTTGACCATCAATAAGCATAGCTACTGTAAGCAATAAACTCAAACAGACAGTGTCCATCATAAACAAAGGTCCTAAGAAGGAGCTGGATTTATGTCCTCATCATAACAATAAAAATAATTAGATGCAAGGAAAACTGAAGAAAACTGATTAAAATATGGACACATTTTATTCCAGAGAATTTTAAAAAATCAATACAATCATAATTTATGGATATCCTAAAACATCCTTTTTAACTTTCTCGTATACAAAGTATAGGGAAAGTATTGTAATCGTCAAAAAGTCAGAAAATTCAGTTTTTGGAATTATGTCTGTGTGTGTGTATGTAAACACAATAACTTGAGTATGCTTTCAGTTAGGTCAACCAAATTTTGCATATAAGTATTAGGTACAAAACGTAGATATCTATTAAATTTTGAGCTCTTTCTGCTAACCAGAAGTGGTACTTTTTTATTCATGCAGCTGCAGAGTCCGATTTGTTCAACTTTACTTTTATCATAACTGTTCAATATATTATTTAAGTATATACTCATGTTTAAGTCAGGTTTTGAGTTTAACGTATAATTTTGTGTATTTTATAATGTCAGTCGTATAAGTTGAATTCGGAAAACTCACGCTATTGATCCAAGAGATTATGATATGCTGAGAGAGTAATCACGGAGCACACTGCCTTTTTTTTTTTTTTTCTATGTATTGTGCCTACGTGACCACATAGTAATACCCAAACTATTATGAAGTGATGTTTGCACTGTTTTGTGTTTTTTGTATCTCATACCCTCATTCACCTTTATCATAAGTGCATCCCTTATCTATGATGGAGCTGGTTTTAAATTAAAAGTTGTTGAAGTGGTGAAAGAAATTGGTAATTGCACTGCTGCAACAAAATTCTATGTGTCTGAGAAACTGGTGTGAGATTAGAGGAAGCAAGAAGATGTAAAGAAAAAAAGTGTCATATTTTTGAATGGGCGAATAAGTCGGGGGACTGATTTTATGATCATTTTTTTGGGTTTCAAGACCCGACTTATATGTGAATATATACGGTAATTTGATTTGATTTGTTGTTGATGGTTCTCTAATGTACTTAATATAAAAATATAATCATTGTTTTGCAGTTTACTCCTCAAATATCCATCCCCATATCTGAGTATACGAGAAAGTCTAAGGGAGACCACTTCCAATTTTTTGCTTTTGTGTGAGGTTTGTATTAGATCTTGATTTTTGTTTTTTTAAAACATGGGCGCCATTGTTGCCCTTGAATCTATCCCATCCAGGTTCTATCTTTCTTCTCAATCCTTCTAATAGTCAATGTATTACCCATGACATCAGTCTCACACGTTGTATTTACACCTTCAGCCCATGCTAATCCCCACAAACTTATGATCATACTATTTGACCATACTGTTTGACTTTATAATTCTAGCCAGTTATGCAGCAAGCCAAGCATCCCATCACATATTATAATAGAGTAATTACTAGACAAGATACAATTAACTGTAAACCATCATATGTTTTCCTACTTCATGCTTTTATCACTTTGTGTTATATTTCTACTCAATACATGCATAAAATAAAGAAAACACATGGTACATAATTATTCATGGTCCATCATATCCATTCCCATTGTTCTGTCAGTGAACTGGCAGACAAAGTTTTGAGCAAACACGAGGAGATGCGAGTAAAAAACAAAACAAAATAGTATAAAGTGAAACAAAACCAAAGCCCAATATAAGAGGCAATAATAGCTGTTGAGAGAACAAGAGGGTCAAAACTGAAAGTACACATGAGAAAAGAGCATAAAGATAAACTTTGAATACTTAAGAGATTTGGTAACACCAACAGCAACACTGGAAGCAGATCTATCAATGGAAATAAACACTGGCGGCCTTTGAGGACCCAAAATCATACCAAATCTATATCACAACTTAATGACAGTCACTTTGTTTAAATATTAAGGTCATAAACTGAATCAATAATTATGAATCAGTTTGGACAGTGTGGAATATGGCCGGCCATTCATCCCGGCCAATACCCCCAGGCTGCCAGGTGGAGCCCTCCCTTCAGCATGGAGGTGCCCCGAATGCCAGCAGGGAATTATGGAGGTTGGATACCATGGGGGCTGCTAGAAGGCGCTGCAGGGATGAGCAGTGACTATTTGCCCTACACCCCCGGAAGTATGTCCAAGTCACATGGACAAGAGGAATGACATACTTCCGGGATGAAGAAGAGGATTTTATCTGACCCAGAAGTGATAAGGAGTCACATGGACTGAAGGTTGAGAAACACTTCCGGGTCAGGGACTAAAAGAGACTGAGAAACACCCGAGCATTGAGCTGTGTCGGGAGGAAGGGTGGCAACGCGTCTGGGAGTAGGAGGATTGTGTATTGTTCAATAATTGTGATTTATATGAGTATTGTGGAGTGTAGGGTGCTTGGTGCACATTGTTATAATAATAAAGTCGATTCTTGGACTTTTATCTGGGGTCTGGCGTATTGTCCGAGGGTTCAAGGGAGCGATAGCGCCCCCTATCTGTCACAGCAGTTAGGTATGGAAATCCTTAACTGGTGTGAAAGAACTCAAAAGGACACAGGAAAAGTTTGGGGGCAGCTGCCCGTATGCTTGAAATAGGCTGCCGAAAAATAAAGTTTGTGGTTCAATATTGTACAGACTTCAGTCCAAAACAAGAACAAAGAAACAGGCAAACATGGCAGCTTCAAAGTCAGACAGGGGAAGTGATGTCATCGGGGCCGGAACTGGAAGAGATGTCATTGGGCCCGGAACCGGAAGTAACATCATCGGATCCAGGCGGAATGTCCCGTGGTCGGTCTACCAATGAAAAAGAGGATGGATCAGTGCACCCTACTTTCCCCTGGTCTAGCATGGAGTTACCTTCATTTGAGCCCTTTAGCTGCCTCCAATGTGTGCGTATGTGAAACTGGATCAACAAATAGTTTCCAAGTGATGCAATTTGTCACTTTTTTTGTTTTTAAAAAACAATTGTAAAGAAAATGTTCCTCTTTTTTTCCTGTGTGTTACAGAAGTTAGAGTTGATGCTTCACAGTTCTGGAAATCTGAGTTAAAATTATAACCTAATCTCTGTGTAGGGTTTGCATGTTTTGATCACGACTCCCCAAATGTTTCTTTCATTGTTACCTGTGAAGAAGTCTATGTGAGTGTGCACATTATGGACTCCATCACATTTAGGTTTGTTCTGCCTGTACCCTATGCTCTGAAGATAAGCTGCAACAACCTTTTTAATTGGTCTAAGCCAGCTTTAAAATAGAATGGCTGGAGTAAATCTATTCCCATGGCCCATTAGTATATCCTTTGTTTCAAAACAAAAAAAGGATTTATTTCAAACATTTTGTATGACTTCCTCTCAGCAGACATTAATGTTATTCTTATTAAATTTCAATTAATTGTATTTCCTCACTCTCACACACTCAATTTGAACCTTACTGTGCATCTGAACTCTAAAAATATATAAAATACTTAAAACATAAATGGCCTATCATTTAAAAAAAAAAAAAAGTTAAAAGACCCAGAAACGGATGTTCTCCCTTAAGTCATAAATATCTCTGAACAAGTCAATTAGCCCTAAACTATTTGTCGCATCCTATGCCTGATGGAAACTGGAAAAACCCACTTGAGAAAGAATTTACAACATCCAGGGGATGTAGCTTTGCAGCTGTTGTAAGAACTGGCATTTGCCCTTTTATGTAAAAACTTGAATAATGGGAAGAGAAGAAAAAAAGTTACATGGAGGACATTAAACAAAAATTATGGTATTTTATATTGCTTGACACTAAATTATACTTCAAGCTACAGTATATGGCCATTTCAGTAACACTGGCGAACTGGGCCTATAAGGGTTTGCTAAAGTACATCTACATTTACAGTTTACATTTACATAAATTTGCTTAGAAGACACTTTTATCCAAAGCGACTCACAAAAGATGTCAATATCAGTTTCGGTGACTATTTGGGAACATGTGTTACAGGACAAGTTTGAAAATTGATCATCAGAAGAGAAGAGCTCAGAACAAAAAGTACAAGCAAGTTACAATTCCTAGTTTGCAAAGCCTATTTCAATTAGACAGAAATTCATCTGACAAGAGAGTCATCAAATGCTTGTTAAGCACATTGAGGGAGTCCACAGTTCACATGGAGTTGGTCAGCTCATTTCACCAGCCAGAAACTGCACATGAAGATAGTCTGGATTGAACAGATGCCATTCATCAGCACACCTGAGTGGTCAAGAAGGAGCATAGGACCTCACAAGTATCTTCTCATATATAGGTATTGACCCATTGACTACACTGTAGGTAAGCATCAAGGATTTGCCACTTCAAGGACCCAATGTAGAGATCTGAAAAGATGACTGACATGTGCACCCCACCTTAGCTGCTTTAACACCAGATGTGCTGGTGCATTGTGAATCATCTGCAGTGGCTTGGTGACACATGCCATTATTCTTGCCAGCAGAGTGTTTCAGTAGTCCAGACGTGACCGTGACAAGACCAAACCCTGGGCCAGGAGTTGTGCTGAATACTCTGTCAAATCTGTAATACTGGAAGACTGTGTGAAAGTGGCCCCTGAAGGACATCTATTGATAGATAGATAAATAAATAGATAGATAGATACTTTATTAATCCCAAAGGGAAATTCACATACTCCAGCAGCAGCATACTGATAAAAAAACAATGTTAAAGAGTGAAAAAGCGTTGGTCGTTGATAACTATGTTACAGAAAACATGGGGTCTGTCACACTGGTGTCAGGCCATCAGTTGTCTACGGAATGTCAGCAAAAGCAAAGGAGCTGATTGTGGACTTTGGGAGGTAACAGCAGAAGCACTCACCACTCTCAGCATTAACAGCACTCAGTTAGAGATGGTTGGCAGTTTCAGATACCTAGGTGTCCACATCATGGATGATCTGGCCTGGTCAAACCCTGGTAAAGAAGGCATGGCAACATCTGTACAATCTCAGATGACTCAGAGATTTCTGACTGCCCTCTCAGATACTAAAGATCTTCTATACATCCACCATCGAAAGTATTCAGACAGGAAGTATCAGCTGGGAACAGCACCCAGCAGGACCACAAGATTCTGCAGAGAGTGGAGCAGTCAGCTGAATGCATCACAGGGTTGTGCACTCACTGACATCCAGGACATCTACACCCAGTGGTGTTAGACCCAAGTAATGAAAATTATTCGTGACACCAGCCATCCCAACAACAGCCTCATTTATGGGCTGCGGTCCCGAGACTGAGGAGGAGCTTCTGTCCGCAGTCCATCTGCAAGTTAAACAAAGAAAGTGTCTAGAAATATACGATGCCCTATTGTTAACTCTCTCACATTAAGTTATTTAAATGATCAATTTACTTATTAAATTATTATTTATTGCATATTTATAGTTATATTCATGATTATAAATGTATAAAGTTATGTATTGTTGTCGTCTCTTTTTATTCATCTCAAGGCAAAGTTATAGGTGATGAAGAAACTAAGCATTTCACTGCATATGGTGCTATATGTATAATTTTTATGTGACAAATGAAATTTGATTTGATTTCTTAAAGTCTTGTTATGTAACAGTAAATGATGAGAGGTGCGATATTTTAAAGTATTCACAGAACTTTAGAACAAACTTGAGGAGAGCAGTCCATTCAGCCCAATAAAGCCTGTCAATCCTATATAATAAATAATAATAATAAAATAACATGGAATCAGCTTTTGCAGGTCTTCAGTTATCTGTAGTCGGTAACATATTTCAAGTATCTATGGTTACAAGAAAAACATGTTTGTATAAAATCAAATTGTTTATTAATCCCATCTTATGGAAACAGAGAAGGTTTTACTGTTTGCTTCTTCACTTCTACTGTAGTTCATACCTTGCCATCCTGCCTACTCCTCCTCCTCTGTACTGCCAAGCTTTCCTCACAAGATGGAGACCAAAACCACACACATCACTCTAAACTAGGCCTCAGTTGTGCACTATATACCTCACATATAACTCCTCTTAATTAGTGCTACACCCTGTTATTATGTAAGTCTGAAGAAGACCAAACAAAGTTTTTGATAAGATATTGTTGCATAAAAATGATTGGCTAATACATGCACTGTAGGTTAGATC